>NC_050582.1:35290848-35414480 GCF_011100635.1 Trichosurus vulpecula
AATTAATTTATACACTAGTCAAGTTGTGGAGAAGAATTATGACCAATGGAGTGAATCATGAGAAAGAAGAGACAGAACCAAAAAAAACCCAAAAACAAAAACAAAAGAGGAGAGAAAAGGAGAGCAAGAAGTGCGCCTCAATCTGCATTCAAACTTCACAGTTCTTTCTCTGGATGAAGATAGCATTCTCCATCGTGAGTCCCCTGGAGTTGTCCTTGCACCTTACATTGCTGAGAAGAGCAAAGTATGTCAGGGTTGGTCCTCACAGAATCCATATATCTGTGGTTGTGTACGATGTTCTCCTGGCTCTGCTCCACTCACTCAGCATTATATCGTGTAGGTTTTTCCAGATTGTTATGAAGTCCGTATCATCCCCATTTCTTATGGCACAACACTATTCCATTACTTTCATATACCACAGTTTGTTCAGCCATTCCCCAATTGATGGGCATCCCTTTGATTTCCATTTCTTGGCTACCACAAAAAGAGCCCCTATAAATATCCTTGTACATATGGGTCCTTTTCCTGCTTGTGTGATTTCTTTGGGATACAACCCTAGAAGTGGTATTGCTGGGTCAAAGGGTATGAACATTTCTATAGCCCTTTGGGCATAGTTCCAAATTGTTCTGCAAAATGGCTGGATCAGCTCACAACTCCACCAGCAATGCAACAATGTTCCAATTTCCCCACATCCTTTCCAGCATTTATCATTTTCCTGTTTTGTTATTTTAGCCAATCTGACAGGAGACATGTGGTATCTAAGAGTTGTTTTGATTTGCATTTTTCTAATCAGTAGTGATCCAGAGCATTTTTTCATATGCCTATAGATAGCTTTAATTTCTTCCTCTGAAAACTGCCTATTCATATCATTTGACCATTTCTCAATTGGGGAATGGCTTGTATTCCAACATATTTGGCTCAGTTCCCTGTATATTTTAGAAATGAGGCCTTTATCAGAGATACTAGTTGCAAAGATTTTCTCCCAATTTTCTGCTTCCCTCCTAATTCTTGTTGCATTGGCTTTTTTTGTACAAAAACCTTTCAATTTAACATAATCAAAATTATCCATTTTGCATTTTGTAATGCTCTCTATCTCTTGTTGGGTCATGAATTCTTTACTTTTCCATAAATCTGATAAGTAAACTATTCCTTGCTTTCCCAAATTACTTATAGTATCAGCTTTTACTCCTAAATCATGAACCCATTTTGACTTTATTTTGGTATATGGTGTGAGATATTGGTCTATGCCCAGTTTCTGCCCTACCATTTTCCAATTTTCCCAACAGTTTTTGTGAAATAGAGAATTCTTAGCCCAGAAGCTGGCCTCTTTGAGTTTATCAAAGAGTAGATTGCTAAACTTGTTGATTTCTCCTCCTTGTGTACCTATCGTATTCCGCTGATCCACACCCCTGTTTCTTAACCAGTACCAGGCAGTTTTGATGACTGCTGCTCTGTAGTACAGTTTAATATCTGGTATGGCTAAGCCACCTTCTCTAGCATGTCTTTTCATTAATACCCTAGATATTCTAGACCTCTTGTTTTTCCAGATGAATTTTGTTATTATTTTGTCCAGCTCAGTAAAATAATTTTTTGGTAGTTTGATTGGTATGGCACTGAATAGATAGATTAATTTAGGTAAAATTGTCATTTTTATTATATTAGCTCGGCCTAGCCATGAGCAATTGATATTTTTCCGTTTATTTAGATCTGATTTTATTCGCGTGAAAAGTGTTTCATAGTTATGTTCATATAGGCCATGGGTTTGTCTTGGCAAATAGACTCCCAAATATTTTATAGTGTCTATAGTAACTTTGAATGGAATTTCTCTTTCTATCTCTTGCTGTTGGGCTTTGTCAGTAATGTATAGGATTGCTGAGGATTTATGTGGGTTTATTTTATATCCTGCAACTTTGCTATAGTTGTTTATTATTTCAAGTAGTTTTTTACTTGATTCTCTAGGATTCTCTAAATAAATCATCATATCATCTGCAAAAAGTGATAATTTAGTTTCTTCTTTTCCTATTCTAATTCCTTCAATTTATTTTTCTCCTCTTATTGCTACAGCTAATGTTTCTAGTACCAAATTGAATAATAGGGGTGATAATGGACATCCTTGTTTCACCCCTAATCTTATTGGGAATGCATCTAGCTTATCCCCGTTACAGATAATGCTTGTCAATGAGATAGAAAGGATTCTAATGATTGGCTTTAACACCAGGACAAGTTTAAATTTGAGAGGGAAAGCTGTTTAATGAAATCCCTTATGTATGTGAGTCCTGGTAAAACTTTATTACTTATTGCAACTCCATGAGTGTAAAAGCAACTGTATCTGTCTCTAAGCTGTGACTGGTGAAACTTTCTGTTTAAGGCAAAAGACACTTAGGACCATAACTAATTTTGTTTTGAGTTTGAATTTGGGTATAGTTGTCTGCATTAAATCAGTATCTGAGAGAAATGCCACAAGCTACTCAGAGGGAATGTGATTCTGTACTTTTAACAGGTGGAGGTCTGCATTTGGGAAAAAAAGCTAAGGGGACAATCTTAGCCTCCATCTAGGATGGGATCCTCCTGACTCAGTTTCCCCATTGTGTTCCTTTGAAAAGGAATGTTTCCCACCTATTTCTGAGTTTAGCTGTGAGGTGGAACAGATACTGCATGATTGGAGAACTGTAACTATATCTGAATTTAAACAAAGCCAAGGATGTTTTATCCTGTAATATTTGTTATGTCACATGCCCCTGCTTTTTTCCTTCTATAGCAAATTTCTATGATCAGAACATGTAATCAGTATAAGATATGAGCTCTTTTGTGTTATCTTACTGGGCAATCTAATATTTTTTTTTTATCTAGAGCTAGAACATGTCCAGAAATTTATGCAAACTGCTTAAGACTCACCTTAAGATGTTCTCTTGGTTTAAAGGATTCTAAAAGCAGCAGTATTTTTCCTGTGATCAGTCTCTTACTGCTAGCAATGTGAGATTCCATTACAATACCTTTATGACTAAGAAACTTTGTGATATCTAGTAATTCGGGAATAACTAGAAATTTTGTTTGTTATAATACTTTGGGAAATTATGTTACTTAAGGACAATTTGCACCAACTTAGTTATAATGAATCTCAATATTAAAGGTTTGGTTTTTTGTCTTAAAGTAAAAAAGAAAGCTATCATTTTAAAAGTTTTCAACCAATTTTCTTCAGAAAAATTTAGTGATTATTTCTTAACATCAGGATAAATCTTAAATCTGTTTTAAAAGGGGAAATACTTTTAGAAGAAATGTCAAAAAATCTTTTTGTGATTTTAGAAGGCCTACTAAACTTTAATTTGCAAGATAATTAGTTGCTAAATTAATTTAATGAGTTGTAAAGTGGGATAGATCTTGCTGTTTTGATCTGAATTTGTAGTCATTCCATCACCTAAGCAACAGTTAAATTAATGTTTGAACTTATTATATGTAACAGATTCAATTTCTGAATTTTCTCTTTCTTCCAGAGTAAATATAATCAGAAAGGCTAAACAAGCTTGTGAAACAACAATGTATATCTATTCAGATGTAAGTTTCAAGTCAGAAATCTCTTTTGTTTAAGGCAGTACAGTTATGTTAGTGAAGAGTAATAACTAATGAGCTATCTCATCTTTGGTAGAAATATAAAGGAAAGTGAAATGGTCTGAGTAATGGATTAAGAAAGGAAAATTATGTAACTTGATTTGAAAGTTAATAGTTCAATCAAATTTCTACTAGACTATACTCACCCCACTTCTGTTCATTTTCCTCCCACTCTTTTTTGGTCCTTGTTTGTTAACTCTCCTTGTTAGATTTGTCTCCTCTAGGCTCAGTGTACTCTACTTGCAGATGACAGCTGAATCTGGATACTAACCTCTGTCCAAGGCCCCCTCTGCCTGATCTCCCCCTGGACTTCGTATTGACCAAGTTCCAGACCACTGGTTACAGAACCAGCTCCTTGAATGAGGGCCCCTGGGAGGCAGGGACAGCTCTATGTCCTCTCTCATCATGAAGCAGTTCTAGAAGCTGAGACCTTTTTCCCTTACCCCAAATGATTTGGGCTCCCATCTATTTAAGGGGGGAATGATGGGGTGCTTGGATGCTTGTGCTTAGACCCTAATTCTAACAGACCCTGATTGGGTACCTGTGCCTGAACCCCAATTCCAAAACAAGATCCAGTTCTAAAATCACATCTCTCCCTAGACTCAAAATAATGTCTCTCTAGCTCAAGGGCAGCATACTCCAGCAACACACTTATCTCTACTCCTTTCACAGTAAGCAGCTGTGCCTATCTACTCCTTGTGTATGGATAATTGGCTGTGCACTGGGTCATGGTAATATTCCCTACTTACTGAGGCAGAGCCAAGATGGTGGCTAGAGAGGAGGGACTTGCATGAGCTCCCCGCCCAGTCCCTCCAAACACCTATTAAAATGTCTCTGAACAAATTGTAGAACTGCAGAACCCACAAAATAGCAGAGGGAAGCAGAGTTCCAGCCCAGGACAGCCTGGATGGTCATGGGGCAAGGTCTATCACATGGAGCTGGGAGTGCAGCTGCGCCCAGACCAACCAGACTGGGAGCCATGCGGAACAGGCCCTAGCATGCTGAATCAGTGAGCTGTGGCAGTTACCAGACTTCTCAACCCACAAACACCAAAGACAACAGAGGTTAGTGGGAAAAACTGCAGGGGACAGAGTGAAAGGAGTTAGGGGTTTGGCCACCACCCCGGGGCCATGGAGAGGGTACAGATACAGAATTACAGTTGCAGTTGCTTCTGGCCCCAGGCCCACCTGGTGGGAGGAATTAAATGGTAGATCTGAGCAGGAGTGCAGAGCCAGCTTAGATCTGAGTCCTGTCTGGGTTGGTGGTTCTTGGGGAGGAGTAACACTGGTATGGCAGAGCTTGCTGTGTAGAAATAGCTCTGAAAACAACAGCAAAGCCCCTCAAGCTTGGGACAAAGTACTCTATACTCTACAAGCAGTCATATCCTGGCAAAAAACTCAAGGGCCACGTAAGTTGGCTGGGAACACAGCCAGGCAGCAAAAAAGGACTCAGATTCAGACTCAGACTTTGGAATCTTCCTTTGTTGACAAAGAAGACCAAAACATACAGCCAGAAGAAGTCAACAACGTCAAAGAGCCTACATCAAAAGCCTCCAAGAAAAATATGAATTGCTCTCAGGCCATGGAAGAGTTCAAACATGGTTTGGAAAAGCAAGTTAGAGAAGTAGAGGAAAAATTGGGAAGAGAAATGAGAGTGATGCAAGAAAACCAGGAAAAACAAGTCAATGACTTGCTAAAGGAGACCCCAAAAATACTGAAGAAAATAATACTTTAAAAATAGACTAACTCAAATGTCAAAAGAGCTCCAAAAAGTGAATGAGGAGAAGAATGCCTTGAAAGGCAGAATTAGCCAAATGGAAAAGGAGGTCCAAAAGACCACTGAAGAAAATACTACCTTAAAAATTAGATTGGAGCAAGTGGAAGCTAGTGACTTGATGAGAAATCAAGATATTATAAAACATTACCAAAGGAATGAAAAAATGGAAGATAATGTGAAATATCTCATTGGAAAAACTACTGACCTGGAAAATAGATCCCAGAGAGATAATTTAAAAATTATTGGACTACCTTAAAGCCATGATCAAAAAAAGAGCCTAGATATCATCTTTCAAGAAATTATCAAGGAGTACTACCCTGATATTCTAGAGCCAGAGGATAAAATAGAAATTGAAAGAATCCACCGATCACCTCCTGAAAAAGACCCCAAAAAGAAAAACTCCTAGGAATGTTGTCACCAAATTCCAGAACTTCGAGATCAAGGAGAAAATACTGCAACCAGCCAGAAAGAAACAATTTAAATATTGTGGAAACACAATGAGGATAACACAAGATCTAGCAGCTTCTACAGTAAGGGATCGTAGGGCTTGGAATATGATATTCCAGAGGCCAGTGGAGCTAGGATTAAAACCAAGAATCACCTACCCAGCAAAACTGAGTATCATGCTCCAAGGCAAAATATGGATTTTCAATAAAATAGAGGACTTTCATGCTGTCTTAGTGAAAAGACCAGAGCTGAATAGAAAATTTGACTTTCAAACACAAGAATCAAGAGAAGCATGAAAAGGTAAACAAGAAAGAGAAATCATAAGAGACTTACTAAAGTTGAACTGTTTTGTTTACATTCCTACATGGAAAGATGATGTGTATAATTCATGAGACCTCAGTATTAGGGTAGCTGAAGGGAATATATATATATATATATATATATATATATATATATATATATATGTGTGTGTGTGTGTGTGTGTGTGTGTGTGTGTGTGTGTGTATATACACACACACATATATATATATATGCACATATATATATACATATATATATGTATGTATATATGGAGAGAGAGAGAGAGAGATACAGAGAGAGAGAGAGAGTAGCGTGAGTTTAATATGAAGGGATGATATCTAAAAAAATAAAATCAAATTATGGGATGAGAGAGGAATATATTGAGAGAGGGAGAAAGGGAGAGACAGAATGGGGTAAATTATCTCGCATAAAAGTGGCAAGAAAAAGCAGTTCTGTAGGAAGGGAAGAGGGGGCAGGTGAGGGGGAATGAGTGAATCTTGTTCTCATCACATGAAATTAGGGGGAAAGGGATAATAAAGGGAGGGGAGGACAGATAAGGGGAGGAGGTAATCAAAAGCAAACACTTTCGAAAAGGGAAAGGGTCAAGGGAGAAAATTGAATAAAGGGGGATAGAATAGGAAGGAGCAAAATGTAGTTAGGCTTTCAGAACATGAGTATTGTGGAAGGGTTTTACATAATGATACGCATGTGGCCTATGTTGAATTGCTTGCCTTCTTAGGGAGGGTGGTTGGGGAGGGAAGAGGGGAGAGAATTTGGCACTCTAAGTTTTAAAAAACAGATGTTCAAAAGAAAAAGTTTTTGCATGCAACTAGGAAATAAGATATACAGGCAATGGGGCATAGAAATCTATCTTTCCCTACAAGAAAGTAAGAGAAAAGGGGATAGGGGAGTGGGGTGACAGAAGGGAGGGTTGACTGGGGAATGGGGCAACCAGAATATATGCCATCTTGGAGTGGGGGGAGGGTAGAAATGGGGAGAAAATTTGTAATTCAAACTCTTTTGAAAATCAATGCTGAAAACTAAAAATATTAAATAAATAATCCTAAAAAAGAAATATCCATGAAAAAAAATATTCACTACCTACTGACCTTACTGATATCTATCCTAGATATAGTCAAATGTATACTCTTTTACATTTATTTTGTCTAACAAGGCATTTTATCAAAGACACCTAGATATTCCCAGTGAGTCCTGACTAGTACTTAACTTAATGAAGTTTCACAGTCTAAACCACTCCTCCTAGTAGCCCCACTTTGGGCTCTTTCCCAGTGAACTCTGGGTAATGTGCCTACACAGTAGATACCAAAAGTGTGTGTTCCTTTAAGAACTGATCACCCCTTAACCACTCCCTAATTCCACCCCAAAACACCTAATTGACATGTTTGGAAATCCAAATCTCTTATAATAGTTCTCTCCTCATCCCTCTATAGTTGCAGGTTGTCTAAGAACTCTTGCACCTTGACTTAAAGAATGCTTGAGATTGGGAATTCATTCCAGATGGCCCCAACCCTCTCCAGTACTCGGGTCCTTGAGGGTCCCCCTCAACGACCTGGGCTGGGAACTCCAGTACTGGGAACTTTAGTTTTGGGATTCCTGAATCCCTGGGTTTTTCTCCCTCAACAATATCATAAGTAATTTAGTGTAGAATATGGAAATGCACCTGTCAGTTCTATGGATAAGGAAGAGTTTATGACTAAACAAGTAAGTAAAATAGATAATTTTGATTACATGAAATTAAAAGCCTTTGCACAAATGAACTAATGCAACCAAAATTAGAGGGAAAAAAAAGAAACTGGGGGGATGGATTTTATAGCAGGTTTCTCTGTTAAAAGTGTCATTTCTCAAATATTTTGGGAACTGAAATAAATTTATAAAAGTAGTAACCCTTCCCCAATTGATAAATGGTCAGAGGATATGAGCAGGCATTTTTAGAAGAAATTAAAGCTCTCAACAGGCACATGAAAAAGGCTCTAAACTATTACTAATTAGAAAAATGCAAAGCAAATCAATTCTGAGTTACCACCTCATACGTATCAGTTTGGCTAACATCACATCAAAAAAAGAAAATAACAACTGCTATAGGGTACGTAGAAAAATTTCATTCCTCATGCACTGTTGGGCAGCTAGGTGGTACAGTGGATAGAATGACAGGCCTGGAGTCAGGAAGTCTCATCTACCTGAGTTCAAACCCAGCCTCAGACATTTACTAGTCATATGACCCTGGGCAAATCACTTCACCCTATTTACCTCAGTTTTCTCATCTGTAAAATGAGCTGGAGAAGGAAATGGCAAACCATGAATGGTAAAGTATCTTTACCAAGAAAATCCAAGAAAGGGGTCAGGAAGAATCTGACTGGACTGGAACAACTGAACAGTCGCCTGCATTCCATAAACTTCTAGGTAGGGCCTTACTGTTGTGAAATGCAATGAAAGCATTGTTTTTCAAATTAATGCTAAATATTTTCTCTTCTAAGCAACTAATTCTTCATGAAATTCTCAAACTCTTTCAGGAGACTTGATAGAGAAAGCATTTTTAAAGTGGTTGTTATGTTTCAGAAGTTGTGCTAAGTACTAGGGATATTGATGCAAATAAGTGTGGCTCCCTGTGCCCTTAAGAAGCTTATATTCCAATAAGACATAGTTCATGTGTATAGGGGAGCTGGGTAGCAGTTGTGGTGCCTTGGAAATAAGGTAGTTTCTATCATGATAAGGCAATAGTTCACTTTTCAGAGCTTATTGTATCAGAGACTGATTTCAAGGCTCTGGTGGGAGCCAGGGAGATAAGGATGTTGATAAGACTGCAGATAGAGTGATGTGAAAGTAGCCCAGAAGGAACATGGCTGGCTGGTTCCAGGCAAGCTAATGATAAAGTTTTACCAGAGGCAGAGTAGGGTAGATGGGGGATAAGTACGGTGGCTAGAGATAAGGTAGCTCCCTGTAGGGAACCACGCTAATCTGTTACCCAAGAAGCAACATGAATTTACCCATCATCTCGCTTTAAAATATGTCTTTTATTCAATTAAATGACATTTTCTCTCTTATTCCTTATATCTCACCCCATTAAAAAGAAAAAAAATCGTGGTAACAAATACGGATATTCATGCAAAACATTGTCCAAAAAAATATGTCTCATTCTTCTTCAATCCATTAGCTGTCTGTCAGCAAGTGGATTATGTGCATCATCATTACCCATTATCTCTTGAAAGTCATTCAGAGCATCTATAGAATGCCCCACATGTATTAGAATTTCGTACACCCAAAGGTATTGATTGGGACATTTGTTTGAAACTCTCTTTTCCTTACCTCATTCCACAACACAAGAAGAATCTGCTGTGCCTCTGTTTTCTTGGTGAACTCATTCTGTCATGAAAGGTCAGAAAAGCAAACTGGTTTGGAATGTCAATAGTTGTGCAAAGTAATTCATCTCAGTAAGAAAATGTTTCCCTGATCTTAACTATAAAATGCTGATCTTTTAAAAAGGCTTACTTTTCACTTATTGCTGAAGGAAGGGCATTTCCCTTAGGTGCCAACACCTCTATTGAACAGAGTTTGGAGGATCAAGTCATAGGAGAATTCATTAAAAGAAGTAGTAGTTGTTTGGGGGAAAGGCTGAGCAGTGAGTACTTACATAACTTGGGAAAAGACAAGGTTCAATGTCAATTCGAGGTAGAACTGCAAGAGTCTTACCCAGAATTCAGTTCTACAAATACAAATAAATTGCATTTTAAAATATGCATACCAAATAAGGCAATCAAGGAGGTCTCTAATATTTGTTAGTTCATTTCTTTTCCCCCAATAGCTACTATTTTACCTTCATTCCTTTTTTTCAGATGCTGAACCTTAGTTAATTATAATTGCAATTCCTGAAAAAGAAGTACAATGTGCCCGCTATAACTCACTACAAAATTGAAAAAATATTGTATCATATTATGATGTCAGTGTTTCCCACAGTTTGTATTGACTGCCTAGAAATATAAAGTAATTTGCTGATTTTTTTAGTTGCTTCTCAAGAGATATTTTGTTTTGCCATTATTAGAAGTCTATCCCTGTAACCTCATTCAGCTGTCATTTTAAAAATTCATAAGACTAAATTAAAAATAGCAGACTTTTGGAATGGTAGCTAGGTAATCATCTATACAACATGATTAAAAACTTTAATTATTACATTTTAAATAAAATATTTTCTGGTTATATGACTTCAAAGAATTATGGGAGCTTTACCTTTAAGATACTTTAAAACATATATATATATATATAAACTTTTACACACTCAATATTTAGCAGTACATTATATCTTGCAAAGGAGCTATATTAAAATGGAACAATTTGGCTCACCATAAGTGTTTTCTGTAAAATGTATAATAATGATGAGACTATAACGTTAGTATGTGAAGATACACTCTATGTAAACCCAGATATGTTTTCATCTGTGTCAGTTTAACCGTATGGAGTATGGTTCATCCGTAACTTCTCATTTTCTCTTGCATAACATAGCCAATTGCCTAGTCTTGTCTGTTCCAATTTCACAATAGCTCTTATATCTGTTCATTTCTTTCTGTTCACTTGGTTACTATCCTAATCCAGGACCATATCAGACCAAAATGATTTTTAAAAGGTAGTTCTTCTGCGCAGGTCACTCCCCTACTCAATACATTCCAGTGACTCTCTATAACCTGCAGGATGAAATATAAAATCTTTGTTTGGTATTGAAAGCCATTCATAACCTAGTGCTTCCCAGCCTTTCCAGTCTTCTTATACTTTACCCTTCCCTCCAGCCCTCCATGTACTGTTTAATAGAGTGACACTGGCCTCCTTGCCATTCCTTAGAAAAGATATTCTATCTCCCAACTCTGGTTATTTTTACTGACTGTCCGCCATCCCTGAAACGCTCTTTCTCCTCATCTCTGCCTCCTGGCTTCCCTGGCCTTCTTCACATCCTAGCTAAAGTCCCACCTTCTACAGAAAGCCTTTCCTAATCCCTCTTAATTCTAGGGCCTTCCCTCTGTCGTTGTTATACAAGAAAAATTTTCCATTTATCTTGTATATAGCTTGTTTGTACATAGTTGTCTGCATGTTGTCTTCCCTGTTATGTTGTGAACGCCTCAGGGACAAGTGCTGTCTTATGCCTTTCTTTGTATCCCCAGAGCTTAGTAAGATGCCTGGCACATAGTAGGCATTTAATACTTGTTTATTGACTGACTCTTGCCTTAATTATTACAATAGCTTCCTAATGATTTCCCTACATCAGCTTTCTCCTGTCTCTATTCCATCTCCTACACAACTGCCAAAACCACATTCCTAAAGCACAGATTGGGCCATGCCAGTCCCCTGCCCTGTAAACTCCAATGGCTCCTGTTACCCTTAGTATCAAATGCAAATTCTCCTTCTTTACAATAGTTCACAGTGTAGCCACATTTGCCTTTTTACTGTGGTTTCTCACAGATGATTTTCCATATCTTTGCATAGGTTGACTCCCATATCTGGAATATACCCCATCCTTACCTCTGTCTCTTAGAATGCATAGTTTCCTTTAAAACTCACCTCAACTTCCTACGAGTCGTTTCCTCATAACCCTAGTGGGCAGTGCTTCTTGCCTCCCAATGACCTCTTTTAAACTTCTTAAAATGTTTAAACCTAACAAATATCAAATAAAATGGGAATTTCTCTATTCATAGTACAACATAAAAAGTTTGCCTGTGAAACTGCAGCTTTCTATTATTTTATATTTATTCCTATTACAGTTTTTCTTCTTAGATTTGGCCCATTATTCTAGCCTAAGTCTTTTGAGATCTTGACTGTATTGTGCATTATTTCATTGGTCCCTCTCAGTGTTTTGCCAATTATAAATTTGGTAAAGACCCTTTCTGTGCATTTGTCCGAGTCGTTAAGAAAGATATTAAATAGTACTGATTGAAACACAGATTCCTGGGCCCTCTACTAGAGACTTGTTTTCAACTTAATATAGAATTCTTATTAATTACTCTTTGATTTTATTCATTCTTCTTTATTTTCATCTAATCCTTCTTTTTCCATATTTTACAAAATAGCATGTAAGATTTTGTCAAATGTTTTATTGAAATCTTGTAAACTTTATCTGTCACATTCCCCTCATTTGCCAATCTAGTAATTTAACCCCAAAAGCAGGTGAGGTGAGTCTGGCATGACTTGTACTTAGTGAAATCAGGCTTCCTGGTTTTTGTCTTGTTTTGTTTTGTTTTGTTTTGTTTGTTAACACTGCCCGTATTTTTAGATGCTCACTAGCCATCCTTATAATATCGTTTTGTAGAATATTTTTAAGGCTCACTCACATTCACTAATAATGGCAACCCCCTCACAGGGCTGTGGTGAGGGGAAATTAGAGAATGCCTGGGAATTGCTTTTTAACCCCTAAAGGCCCTATGTCTAGTAGCAATTATCATTTTTAGTGTTGGTTTTAGGTCCTATGCTCTAAACCTCCATGCCTTACAAAAGGATAGGAAGCCTAGGTAATAAGGATACAGAATTAAAAATGGATATTTGAAGAACGGAAGAGAAGGAGGGTTGGGGAAAAGAGAATGATTTCTCTTTTGGAAATGTTGAGTTTGAGACATCAGTGGGATATTTAGGTAGGGAAGTTCAAGTTGGTGATGTCACACTTTGACGAGAAGAAAGATTTGGATTAGCTTATATTGTTTTGAGAAAGCATTGTCAAAAATCTAGGGAGGAGATAGTACCCAGGGAGAGGTATGATTTTGCATATCCTAGACTTCCCCTTATTTGCCTCACCTGCTCCCTCCTGGAGATGGTAGTGTCAAATGCTACAGGAGAAGTCAAGAAAGATGACCAGGAAATATTACGTGTATTAATTTTTTTTCTTTTTTACTTATTTAAAACTTTTTTTAGTTAACAAGTATTTTTCTCCCTGTTTTACTTCCCTAATTAAAAAGAAAAAGACAACCCTTGTAATAAATGTATTTAGGCAAGCAAAATAAGTTCTCACATTAGCCCTGTCCAAATACGTACATCTCCTGTTGAATCTTGTGTCCATCTTTTCTTAGCATGCTTCATCATGGGTCCTTTGGAATTGTGATTGGTCCTTGTGTTGATTACAGTTCTTAAGTCTTTCAAAGTTGACTTTATAACAATTGAATAAATTGTTTTCCAGGTTATGCTCACTTTGTTCTGCATGACTTCACATAAGTGTTTGCAGGTTTCTCTGAAACCATCCTTTTCATAATTCCTTCAGATACAATAGTGTTCTATTTTATCAACATACTATCATTTATTCAACCTTTCCTCTCTTGGTGAACGCTCTCTTAATTTATAGCTCTTTGCTACTACCAAAGAACTGCCTGAAATATTTTGTGTATGTGAATCCTTTTTCTTCTTTCTTTGATCTCCTTGGAGTACAGATCAAGTAGAAGTATTATTGGGTCAAAGGGTATGCACAGTTCAGTAGTTTTGGGGGCATAATTTCACATTTTTTTCCAGAATAGCTAGACCACTTCATAGCATGACCAACAATATTTTAATGTACTGGTTTTCCTACAGCTTTCTCTAACATTTGTCATTTTCCTTTGTTTTGGTCAAACTTGCCAATCTGATGGGTATGATGTATGGAACCCCAGAGTTTTAATTTTTATTTCTTTAATTATTAGTGCTTTGGAGCATTTTCCATGTGTTTTTTGATAGCAGGGATTTCTCCCTTTGAAATTTGCCCGTTAAATCCTTTTCCACGTATCTGTTGGTGAAGGACACTTGTTCTTTGCTGCAAAGATTTTTTACCCACTTACTTATTTGTCTTCTAAACTTCACTGCTCTTTATTTGTGCAAAGCTTTTTAAAAAGTGTATGTAATCAGTATTGTATTGCTCCCCATTCCTTTTTTAAATGATGCCTGCTAAATTATGTGTGATCTTGACTGTGGCTTCTCAGTACATGTGCTTTTTGTTGTTGTTGTTGTTGTTTTTTGGGTACTTGAAATATACTTTTTCTTTAACTTGAAAGCTCTGGATTTTGCTTATGATGTTCCTGGTAGTTTTCATTCTGAGACTTCTTTCTGGAGGTAACTGATGGATTTTGCACAGTCAGAACCATAGAACTATATGCTTCCCCTTGGTCTGAGGCCCCTGCCTCAGTCACTCAGCTGCAGGCAGAATCCACCACCCATCTCTCTAGTCACTGCCCCATAGGTGCTTCTGGCTTCTATTCTTATTCCTTGCTCAGTATATAGCCCAGGCCAGATCTGAGCTGAATCTGTGATTACTTCTTGCCCTGGTACAGGGTCATACTGACCTAACTTCTATTGGCACATCTCTTCAATCCAAACTGGATCAGATTGACACACATAACATTTGGTTTGTGTTCCTGTTCCTGCATGGTGCATAACATCTAATCCTTTCCCTGCTGGATCCATGACCATTCTTTGCCCTGGTATATACTTCTGCTATCCCAAGTCCAATCCAAGGCTTGGAAGGCTCTGAGTGGGGTCTTCCTGATAGGTCTCTCTCCCCTGTACCTGAAAGCCTCCCTCTGTCCTCCTGTGATGACCAGGATGTAAAAAATGCCTTATTGTGATTTCTCCTTGGAATTTTTTGCTGTTTCAGATCTTTGTTAGAGTGGATATAAGGAAGAACTTGTCCATATAGCTCCTACCAAGCCATCTTTGATGGTCTTATAGTTTTGGGATTTAACAGTTAAAAGATCATCAGAAACTTTGAAGAAAGAAGCTTTAGACGAATAAATAGGTTACAAACCAGATTGACGGGGTTTGAAGAAGTGATGCAGTAGACATAATATGAAATTTTTATAGTAGTTTGGCTGTGGAAAACAAATAACAGGATTGTAGAATGATCTCTGGTGACAATGACAGTGTCAAGTGAAAGAAAGTTTTAAAAAATAGATTTTTTTATTGATATATTTTGATTTTGTGTATTCTAGACTTGTGCTTATATGCCTCATCTGCTTCCTCCTGGAGAGCTTTTCCTTATTAGAAAGTTGTTTTTTTTTTTAAGAAAAGAGGAGAAAAAATAAGCAAAACTGAACAGCACATTAAAAATTTTAACATTATATACAATGTTGTACACTCATGTACACACACACACACACATACACACACACACACAACCCCATACACATACATGCATAGGAATGGGAGAAATATTTTGTCATATCTTTTTGGGGGGGTCAGTCTTTTTCTTTGTAACTTTGCAATGTTCATTTTCAGTTCTTTTCTGGTGACTTTTCTTTCCATTTATACTGTTTCAGTCATTGTGAATACTGATTCCTATCTCCATTTCACTTCACATCAGTTCTTTCTACTCTTTTCTATATTCGTCATTTCTTATAGCACATTAATACTCCATTATATTCATGTACCACAGTTTGTTTTGGGATTCCCCAGACAATGAACATAGGCATCGTTTTCAGTTTTTAACTATCACAAATAGTGCTGCTATAAATATTGTGGTTTATATGGAGCCTTTTTAAAAATCAAATACACCTTTATCAATGACCTTCTTGGGATAAATATGTGTGAGTGATATATTTGGATTAAGGAGCATCAAAATATTAACCACTTTGTTATTATAATTCCAAATGGCTTACCAGGGTAGCTGTACCATTTCACATGTACACTAACAGTACATTAGTGTGCCTGTCTTTCTACAGCTTCTCCAATATTGACCATTCCTACCTTTTGTCAGCTTTGCCAATTTGCTTGGTATGAGATGAAATCTCAGGGTGTTTTGATTTGCATTTTTCTCATTAGTGATTTGAATGTGTTTATTAATAGTTACAATTCTTACAATTTTTACAAAAATGTTTCCTTTGGCCACTTATCTGTTGAAGAATGGCTTTTGATCTTAAATATTCTGTTAATTTTCTAGATATCTCTAATAGCAAACTGTTATCTGGGAAGCTTGATGTAAAATTTTTCCTAGTTGGCTCCTGTCTTTCTTATACTAGATTTATTAATTTTGTTTATGTAGAAGTTTTTCATTTTCTCATAATCAAAGTGATCCATTTTATGTTCTGTAATTGCTTCCATCCTTTGTTTGGTTCATGATCTATCTTCTACCTATAATTATAAGAGGTATGTGATTTGCTTCTCCTGATTTTTTATACTATGATCTTTAATATTCAGATTATATATTCATTTTGAATTTATTGTTGAATATGGTAAAAAAAAAAAGTTGTTTTCAGACTACTTTCTGCCAGATCTCTTTCTACTCTTTCCAGAAGATCTTGTCAAATAGGTAGTTATTTCTTAAGTAATTTATGTTTTCAATTTTATTGAACCCTGGGTTATAGAGTTCCATTATTTATGATCCTGCTGTGATTGGTTTACTCTGTTTTTAAACCAATGCTTAATTGATAGTTTGAAGCCTTGGAGTGCTACTCCCCCTTAATATAGTTAAATATATTGGCATGACCCAGCCCATAATGCTTGAATATTCAAGTTGTTCTTTATTTCTTTAAGGAACATTTTGAAATAGAAATTATGAATGTGTTTTGTGGCCTTGGTAGATTGATTCCCAAATATTTTATGCACTTGGCAGTTGTTTAGAATTTACAATTGGGAGTAGTAGCAATGAGGTCATGTATCAGCCAAGAGAAATCCCAAGAACTTCTAGATCAGGGGTGGGGAGGCTGCGGCCTCAAGGCCCAAGTTTGGATTCAGTCAGAGGTCTGCACTTAAGGACCTAGAGGGCCACATGTGGCCTCGAGGCCGCAGGTTCCCTGTTAATTTAGAACCTCATTTGATCTCTGCCCTATAACAGAATGATAGCTCACATTTTTGTACCACTTTATTTACAGATCATATCTCATAGATTATTTTATTTGATCTTCACAGCAATATTCATTGGGTGGATGATATTATCTCTGTTTCATAAATTATTCAAGTTAACAAGCATTTATTAAGTGTCTACTATATATCAGATGTAATACCCGACATGGTATTAAGTGATGAAGAGAAAATGAAATGCAAAACAGCCCGTGCTTGCAAGGAGTTCAGTCTAATGGGGGAGAAAACATTCAACCAGCTTTGCAAACTCTACATAGATAGATAAATAGATTGGTGGGGATATATAGATATCAATAATAAATTGGGAATAATTTCAGAGGGAAGTCACTAACATTAAGGGGGGATCAGGAAAGAATTCTGGCAGAAGGTGAAATTTTAGCTGAGAATTGATGGGAGCCATGGAAGCTATGAAGCAGAGAAGCAGTGGGAGAGAATTCCAGGCATGAGGGAGAGCCAGAGAAAAGTCATGGAGTCAGGAGATGGATGGTGTATCTTGTAGGAGCCAAAACAAGGAGGTCAGTGTCACTAGATCATAGGGTGTTTGGTGAGGAGTAAGATGTAGGGAGACTGGAGAAGTTAGTGGGAGACAAAATTATGAAGGGCTTTTTTAGCCAAACATAGAATTTTATATTTGATTATGGAGATGGGGAAGCATTGTAGTTTTTTAAGTAGTGGAGGGGGTGAAATGGTCAAACTTGTGCTTTAAGAAGATCATTTTGACAACTGAGTGGAGAATGGACTGGAGCAGGGAGAATCTTGAGGGGGCAACTACACTAGAGGGCAAAGGGTAAAGGAGATTAGGAGAAATTATCTTACATAATCAGGATGCACAATTGATATCTATATAAACAATGAGGAGTAAGGAAGGGTGGCTAACACTTGAACTTCATTCTTCTCTGAACTGGTCAAAGGAGGGAAGAATACACATACATAGAGTAGGGGAGAAAAGTACATCTTGTTCAAATGACTAATAGGAAGGAAAGGGGAGAAGGAGAAATTAGTGAGAGGTTAAATTAAGGGAAGGATTAGTCCTGAACAAATCAAACTCCAAGCATGTACAAAAAATATTTATAGTTCTTTTTGAGGTGGCAAAGAATAGGACTGTGAAGGGTCACATAAATTGAGGAATGGCTAAGCAAGTCATGGTATATGGATATGATGGAATACTATTGTTCTGTTAGAAATTATGACAGAGATTGTTTCAGAAAGACCTGAGAAGGCTTATATGATCTGATGAGAAATGATTTCAACAGAACCAGGAGAACAATTTATACAAAGACTACAATATGATAAAGACAAACAGCTTTGAAAGAATTATAACCCTGATTAGTGTAATCACCACTCAGAATTCCAGAGGACTAGTGATAAAATATTCTATCTACCTCTTGGTAAAGAAGTGAAGGGCTCAGAGTACAGAATAAGACATAACTTCTGTCAATGAAGAATTTTCTTTTTCTTGACTATATGTATTTATAATAGAGGTTTTTTTTCCCTTTCATTCTCAGTTGGGGGTGGAGGTGATTGAGGTGGGTTAGGCAGAGAAGGTAGATTTTTACTAATTGAAAGATATGTAATTTATTATTTATTTTTTGCAAGGGGAAGGCAGGGCTATTGGGGTTAATTGTCAAGCATCTGAGGCCAGATTTGAACCCAGGTCCTCCTGACTCCAGGGCTGGTACTCTACTGACTGCGTCACCTAGCTGCTCCAAAAGATTATATAATTTAAGAAATCAACTAGTATTAGAATAGATATCTGGGAATATAGGATCTTTACAGGGAAGTCAAGTCTCAGCGAATGTCAGAAGATGTAAAGACAAGAGAGGAAGCAGTCTAAAATGTAAATATGTAAATGTAAATATATTGGAGCTTCATGGGGCACAAAGGAAGGGCAGGGAGATCTGGACTAGGTCACTGAGGAAAAGAGGGCAGGATTGAGATGGATGGAAATGAGGAAGCAGATAGTTGGGGTTGGGTAGGAGGCTTTGTTCAGCAGTTGGTGGTTCAGGATTACCGGACTAAGGACAGTAAGAGGGAATGATAAAATGCTAACCATTAGGGAAACTTCCAGGCAGTGGCAGTGGATGGGAACATTTCCTTCCAATGAAGAAGGAAGGTGATTAGTAGGTTTAACATCTCCTTCTACTCTAGAGTTCTCAGCATGGCCCTTAACTGCCTACTGGCAGGCAATATTGCTATGTCTTGAGGAGCCTCCTGAAGCTTCCTTCATCACAAGCCTAAGCAAAAGGTGGTGGGTTTTTAGGGCTTGTTGGATTACTGACAAGAGGCAAGGGGTGTTTAACTCCTGTGTTGAGAATTGTACCATTAGGACCTGGAGACGTTGTCAGCCTGGGCCTCCATGAGTCTGTCAAGGAAGCAGGAAGAGATCTGTCTCTGATGTCCAGAAATTTAATGAGGGTCATGTAACTTACAGTCTAGTAGAGCAATACATTGGTAAGATACACTGTTCTTGTGGAAGTAAGGGTTTGTTCTGTTTGGCCCCAAAGGGCAGAACTAGGAGAGCTAAGAGAAATAAATCCAAGTTGTAGAGGCAGATTGAGGTTTGATAGAAGGAAATAAACTTTGCTGTAGGTAGCACTACTGAAAAGTGGAATGAACTGCCTCAGGGTGGAGAGAATTCCCCCTTATTGGTAATTTAAATATTTTTTAATATTTTATTTTTACACTATTACATGTGAAAACAATTTTTAACATTTAAAAAAAATTGAGTTCCAAATTTTCCTTCCTTCCCCTCTCACTTAGAAGGAAAGCAATTTGATATAGGTTATAAATGTGCAGTCATACAAAAAAACCAATTTGTATTATTCATGTTGGGAAAGAAAACACAGACCAAAAAAACCCCCAAGGTCTGGATTCAAACTCAATCAGTTCTTTCTGGAGATGGAAAGCTTATTTCATCATAAGCATTTCAGAATTATCTTGGATCATTGCATTGCTAAGAATGGCTCAGTCATTCACAGTTGATCATTGTACAGTATCATTCTTACTGTGTATAATGTTCTCCTGGTTCTACTAATTTTCCTTTGTATCAGTTTATGGAACTCTTTCCAGGATTTTCTGAAAACGTCCTGCTTGTCATTTCTTAACACTTAAGTATTTCATTACAATCATATACCGCAATTCATTCAGCTGTTTTCCAATTGATGGGAATCCCCTCAATTTCTAATTCTTTGCCACCACTAAAAGAGTTGCTATAAATATTTTTGTGCTTATAGGTGCTTTCCATTTTTTTTTATCTTTTGGGGATACAGACCTAATAGTGGTATTGCTTGGTCAATGAGTGTTCTTGGTTTTATAGCCTTTTGGGCATAGTTCCAAATTGCCCTCCAGAATGTTTAGATTAGTTCACAACTGCATCAGCAGCGCATTAGTGCCCCAATTTTCCCACATCCCCTCCACCATTTGTAATTTTCCTTTTCTGTCAATCTGATAGGTGTGAGGTAGTGCCTCCGAGTTGTTTTAATGGGCATTTCTCTAATCAGTAGTGATTTAGAGCATTTTTTCATGACTATAGATAACTTTCATTACTTTGTCAGAAAACTGCCAATTCATATCCTTTGACCATTAATCAATTGTAGAATGGTTCTTATTTTTATAAATTCAACTCCATTCTCTATATATTTGAGAAATAAGGCCTTTGTCAGAGAAACTTGCTGTTAATTTTTTTCAGTTTTGATTAATGTGTATTTCCCTCTGTCCTTTCCCCCTGTTTATCCAACTCTCTTTCCTTCTACCTTGTCGATTGTGAAAAGTGTATTGCTTCTCACTACCACTTCCCCTAATCTACCCTCCCTTCTATCAGCTACCTCTCGCCCCCACCTTTTCTTATCCCCTTTCATTCCTACTTTCCTGTACGGTAATATAGATTCCTATACCCTACTGAGTATGTATGTCATTCCCACTTTGAGCCAATTCTGATGAGAGTGAAGATCAAGTGCTCTCCCCCAGCTTCCCCTTCTCCTCCACTGGAAAAGCTCATTTGTGCCTCTTTTATGTGAGATAATTTATCCTATTCAACCTCTCCCTTTCAAGTTCTGCCAGCACATTCTTCATTCTCACCCCTTTATTTTATATTTTAGATACCATCCAGTCATATTCAACTCACACCTGTGCCTTCTGTTTATGTATACTCCTTCTAACTGCCTTAGTAATGAAAAAGTTCTTAGGAGTTAAAATATCATCTTTCCCGTTTAGGAATGTAAACCATTTAATCTTATTGAATCCCTTATAATTTCTCCTTTGTGTTTATCTTTTTGTGCTTCTTTGATTCTTTTATTTGAGTGTCAAATTTTCTGTTCAGCCCTGATCTTTTTTTCATCAAGAATGCTTGAAAGTCCCCTATTTCATTGACTATCCATTTTCCCCCTCAAGGATTATACTCAGTTTTGCTGTGCAGGTAATTCTTGGTTGTAATCCTAGCTCCCTTGCCCTCCAGAGTATCATACTCCATGCCCTTTGATCCTTTAATGTAGAAGATGCTAAATCTTGTGTAATCCTGGCTGTGGCTCCATGATACTTGTATTGTTTATTTCTGGTTGTTTGCATATTTTCTCCCTAACTTAGGGGCTCTGGAATTTAGCAATGATATTCCTGGGAGTTTTTATTTTGGGATCTCTTTCAGAGGGTGATTTGTGGATTCTTTCAATTTCTATTTTACCCTCTGGTTCTAGAACATCAGCATAGTTTTCCTTGATAATTTCTTGAAAGAATGATGTCTAGGCTCTTTTTCTGATCATGACTTTCAGATAGTCCAATAATTCTTAAGTTATCTCTCCTCAATCTATTTTCTAGATCAGTTATTTTTCCAGTGGGATATTTCACATTCTTCCATTTTAAATTTATTTTATTTGATTGTTTCTTGATGTGTTGTGGAAACATGACTTTCCACTTGTGCCCAACTCTAATTTTTAAGAAATTATTTTCTTCAGTGAGCTTTTGTACTCCTCTTCCATTTGGCCAATTCTACTTTTTAAAGAGTTGTTTTCTCCAGTGAATTTTTGTACCTCCTTTTACATTTAGCCAATTTTACTTTTTAAAGAGTGTTTTTCTTCAGTGAACTTTTTTATGACTTTTTCCATTTGGCTGATTATGCTTTTTTAAGGTATTTTTTTCTTTATTCTATTTTTGTGCCTCTTTTACCATTTGGCTAATTCTGGGTTTTTTAAGGTGTTATTTTCTTCAGTAATTTTTTGTGCTTCCTTTACCAAGCTGTTGACTCTTTTTTCATAATTTTCTTGCATCACTGTCATTTCTTTTCCCAATTTTTTCTTTATCTCTCTTACATGGTTTTGAGTTCCTCCAGGAATTCTTTTTGGGCCTGAAACCAATTTGCATTTTTCTTTGAAGCTCTGAATGTAGCAGTTTTGACTTTGCTCTTTTTCTGAGTTTGTGTTTTGAGTTTCCATGTCACCATTGTAATTCTCTATGGCACTGTCCCAAGCATCAGGCCTTTCTTGCTGCTACTTTGAGACCTAGTTCTGTGATTCTCTAATTTTTCAGGTCTTCCAAACTAGTATGATCTACAGAGAGTTGTGGTCCCTGTCTTGGTCTGCGATCCAGTCTATGAGTGACCACAAGCACTCTTTTCCACCCTGGAATTGTGTCCCTGCTACCCTTGGGCCACATGGTCTGATGTGCTAGTGTTCCTCATAACCCTGGGACTGTGACTCAGACCTGCCTACGGGCAATGCAACAGAGTCATACACCCAGAGTCATTAAGAGACCCCTGTAATCTCCTAACCAGTTGTCCAACCCCATTAATGTATGTGAGCTGAGAGTTCTGGAAGCCATTGCTGATGTTCTCTTGCACCTCAAGACCAGCTGTTTGTTTACTGGGGCCTGGTCTCTGCTGGTGCAGCCTGTTCTGAACTACACTCTACTCTATCTGAAGTGGCAAATCTTTCTGGTTGACATTCTGAGTCACCTTAGGCTGGAAAATTGTCTGCCCTATTCTTTTATGGGTTCTGCCACTCCAGAATTCATTTTGAGATGTTATTTAAAGTTGTTTGGAGGAGACTTTGGGAGAGCTCATGTGAGTCCCTGACTTTTCTCCACCATCTTAGCTCTGCCTGTTTTACCCTTATTGGTAGTTTTAAAACCAAGTGTTGAACAGCTACTTTTCAGAATAGACATGGAGGAATGTCTAGTTTATGTATAGGTTAGAGGTTCCTCCAAACTAAACTTCTCTGGTTCTTGGTGAAGGTCAGGCAGATAGCTTTGAACATCTGGAATTCCTAATTAAGATTAATCTCTTACCTGTTGATATATTGTATATGACACAGGATAAAACATTGAAGTAGAAGAAAAAAGATGAATGCTAATTAAAACAGTGGATCATGTCCTAAAAGTGAGATTATTTTGGCAATCAACAGGCAGAGTTGATGTACTGTGATTTGCATTTGTTGATTAGCAAAAACAGGATTCTTTGAATAAGTAAGATCAATGCTAATCATTTGGAAAACTCCAAATAATTTGCTAAATCTTCTGGATCAGTGTGTGTGTGTGTGTGTGTGTGTCTGTCTGTCTGTCTGTATCCCCTTCATCAGTAATCTTTTTTCACCAGATAGGCAATAAAACCAATAATTTTTTAAAAAATTAAATATGATGTGCAGTAATTAAAGATGTATATGTATATATATGTATATGTGTGTGTGTATATATATATATATATATTTGGTGTGTCCTTAGCTGAACTTTGAAAGTACATTTGACCTATGTGGATCAATTTTTGTTTAATTCTGCACTGTAATTTTTAAATCAACATTTATCCTGAAGACAACACAGTGAGATTTGGAGCAAGATTATACAGTCTTATAATTGAACTAGATTTGAATATAAAGTAACAGCTT
This sequence comes from Trichosurus vulpecula, assembly GCF_011100635.1. Taxonomy (NCBI): domain Eukaryota; kingdom Metazoa; phylum Chordata; class Mammalia; order Diprotodontia; family Phalangeridae; genus Trichosurus; species Trichosurus vulpecula. The sequence goes on from NC_050582.1 coordinate 35,314,650, forward strand.
TGTGGTCATACATTCTAGCATTACAAAACCATTGAAAAAATTTCTGAGTTGTTTTATTGATTGGAAAGAAAACACAGTGACTACATTGTCTTATTTGCTTTGGGGACTCAAAAAGTTCCATCACGTTCTCTACATTGTTATATAGATAAAATTAATAATAATAATCATAATTACTATTACTGTTATTGGATTGAGGCCTTTTTTGTTAAATCCCATACATTTCCCAATATATACATACCGCCTCTCTCGCACAATGAGCCGTAACTTACAACAGATTTAAAAAGAAGGTGAATGAAAAGCATTTCAGCAAAACAAATAAGCACATGAACTGTATCTGTAAGCAAGATTCCACACCCATAGTCCTCTTGTTCTTGGTTGCCTTCAAGACTCAGTTCAAGTGCCCCTTCCTATAAAAAACCTATCCTCATCTCCTATCTCCACCCCCAGTTGTTAGTGGTCCTCACCAGATACTGCTCTGTACATATACTGCATTTAATTTTCCACCTCCATGTTTTCTCCTCCCTTCCCCAACGTCCATTTCTTCAATAGAACGTAAGTTCTTTGGAGACAAGAACTTCTTCACTTTTGTTGTGCATCACTCAGTGCCTGGCACACAGTTAGTATTTATTAAATGCTTGTTGAATTAGCTTAGAATGTGAGCTGTGTTATTCTTTGTAGTTTGAACTACACACATACATATACATATATATGCATATATGTGTGTATATATATTATATATATAATATATGTATGTGTATATATATAATATATTACATATATTATATATATGTATGTGCATATATATATATATATCTTGGTTTCATCTCCCACTAGATGGGAGGGATTTAGAGTGAATGACAACCCAGATAATTTTTTTAATAACTACTAATTTTGTTTGAAATACCTTGATATCAAATTCACGCTATGTTATTCAATACCAAACATGTTTGTGATAATGTTCGTCTAGGGCATACACAGGGTATTACAGTATTGTACTTTCATAACTGAAAACTCCACTAAGGCTTTTGGAATCTTTGGTATGTGGATATGTAAATCGTTTTTGTTGACAGGTTTCATATCCAGAAATGAAAACCCTTCAAATGGCTTCAGGTGATAAGCACGTACATTATTGTGTGATGAAAATGTAACTGAGCTAAGTTTAAAAGTATGCTCATCCATTTATCATTAATATATTAAATAAATTCTGTGTAACTTATTGAACTAGGCACTAGGACTTCCAAGACAAAAAAGAAATAGTCCTTGCCCTCAAGGAACTTATATTCTAATGGGCTGAAATAACTACTATGTTATCAATACCTATGATTTTGCTTTGGCTGTATTTAATGATGAGAGACTTCACTCATGAACTTCATTAAAATGCCTGTTATGTGAAGAGTAGGATAAATGATTCAGTCTCTCTAAAATGAGATGAATTCATTATATGCTTTATGAGGGAAAATACAATTTCTGAAACCTATCTGCTGCCTGGTAAAAAGTAAACAAATAGAGTACTAATGTGAGAAAGAGATTCACATGAAATATTTATAAATCACAACTCATAACCTTTAATAATATCAAACCAAATACTGTATTTTAAAATTAGATTTCATTCTAGGAGTATGCTCTTCAAACATTATAGGCTACCTTCAGCCTCCTCTATCAAGTATACTTTAAAAAAAGCTGTGCTCTTCATAAAATGCCTTCTTCAGAAAACAACCTTGTTTTATGTTGTCTCTAATAAACAAGATGAACTACCATGTGATTTTCTCCTTAAGACAACATCATCCGATTGTTTTGATTTATATTTCTCTCGTAAAAAAATTATTATCCAGTGAAACCCAGCACAAATTCTTTGTCCTGGTTTTACAAACAGGAGAAAGTTTGGATTTTAGTCTCCTTTGGGTGGCTAGCTGATTTCTCTCTTTCCAGCATGGAACAGGATATTTTGAAAGGTATGCTCCCTCTGAGTCGCATCAGTCATACCTGTCCCTAGCTATCAGGCAGGGGAACTTCTGTGTGCTGTGGGTTATGGCAAGACTTAAAATTATACAGTGACTAGGGGCCAATGATAGGTTGGTTTCTTTGCAAGCAAAATAAAATAAACATGACAACATGACTTTCTAGTAGATTCATAGGTTCTTTAGATATGAAAGTCAAAGATGTTGGGTTTTTTGTATTTAATCTTATTTATAGATTTGCCATTTTAGATTGGCAATGAAATGGCCCAAAAAAGGAATGGCTTCTTCTGTTAATATTTAGTATAAAATAGTTAGCTTTGAAAGAAAACTATTCTAAAAGATTCAACTTCTGTTTCAAGTACATTCTGTTGTTAATATGCTGGCTTTCACCATACTTGGTGTTTGTTTTCTTCTCTTTGCCTTCATTCCGAAGCAGAGCATTCAAGGCACTGTTAAAGGAAATGATATCTACATTAGAATGTTTTCAGTTTTCTCATAGACTTCTCTGTACCTTAGTGAAACTACTTTGTGCTTAACACGGTTCAAATGTAATTATCACAATAAGATCCTTCCTCGGAAATAATGTGATTTATACAGGGACCCACATGTAGATATTTGTTTAGGTGATAATAATACTAATAATAATGAGTTGGCAATTACATAGTGGTTTAAGATCTGCGAAATACTTTAAACCATTTCTCACTTGAGCCTCGTGACAACTCTGTGAGATAAGTACTATAGGTATTTAATCCTGTTTTACAAATGTGGAAACTGAGGACCAGAGGTTAAGCGATTTGCTCCTGGCCGCATAGCTAGTAAGTATAGGGGGTAAATTTGAACCTAGAATTTCCTGACTCTAAAGTCATCACTCTGTCCATTATATAGATAGATAGATATGTTCCTAATACTGTGTTGTTATCAGCTTTAGAAAATAGGGAGTTGAGTTGATTATTCATATAATTAAAAATAAAAGTCAGTGTTGTGGTGATGGTGGTAGTGGTGGTAGTAGTAGTACGTATGTGTGAGAGCACATTTTCCTCTGATTAATTATATTAACTATGTCTGTGGCCAGCCCCGGGTAAAACTGAAGTCAACCAAACAGCTTAGGCATCATACTGGGACCATGCCATTACCCTGGGTAGTCCTTGACCTGGTATACACATGGTACCTCCTGTCTACCCAGGCCTGAATGTTGTCCACTAAGGAACCACATGCCTGCTATGTCTGCTCTCTCTTGTCAGGATTACATGATCCCCTACCCCCAACACCTAATATACCTCCAGCTATCGAGAGCTTGTCTCCACCATAGTGCCTATTGAGAGAGTTACTTTTTTGGAATGTTTTTTTCCCCGGTAGCAAGTCCATTTATGTTTTATAACATTGGCTTGATTGTTACCAATACCCTGCTCAGAAACCTTGCATGGTTCCCCTTTACTCAATTAATGCCAAACCTAACCATAGAGTGTCATTTCCCTTTACCCTATTCTTGAGCCTTCTCTTTGAGGTTGGTCTGTTTAATGTCCATTAAATATGCCGTTCGATTTCCTGCTTCTTTGCTTTTGTTCATTTGACTCATTCTATCCTCATGGAATTCCCTTCCTTGGGAATCCAAATCTCCTCAGTTGTTGAATACCTAGTTCAAACCCTATTCTTTCTCCTTTGAAAACCCTTCTTTGAGCATACCTTGAAGTACCTTTGCCTTCCTCTAAAGCAAAGGTTCTTAACCTGGGTTCTGTGAACTTGTTTGCAATCTTTTGACAACTATATTTCAACATAATTAGTTTTCTCTGTAATACTATGTTTTCATGCATTTAAAAACATTTTTGAGAAGGGGTCCATAGTTATCACCAGACTGCTAAAGTGGTCCAAACCACAATAGTGTTGAAGAACCCAAACTCTGTAGTCCAACAGTAATTACTATTTTGGTTTAGACTGTTTAAATCCTTTATTAAGTTTTCATTCATTATATTTTTTTGTCTTTCCAAATAGACTGTATACTTTCTAAGGACTGGTGAAGTGTCTCATTGTGTTGGCAACCAAAAATGGGCTCCTTAGCACTTAGTCAACAAGTGCCCTTGACTAGTTTGGCTTTTTCCCCTGAACTGAATGCTGTTTGTATGTTGGACTGGAGTAAGCTTGTCGGCCCCTTCACCTTGCTTCCCTTGCTTAAGCTGATGGAAAGAACCTGTGCTTTCCCGGTCAACCCCTTCACCTTGCTTAAGCTGATGGAAAGAACCTGTGCTTTTCCCGGCGTACCTTACACCCCCACAGAAGCCGGATGGTTAAAAGCAGCTCCCGTTGGAGCCAGAGGCTGCTATAGCTACAGCCGCAGCCACGGCCATGGCCACAGCCACGGCCACAGCTGAAGCAGGAGCTGCCAGTGGCAGAGCTGACCTACGGGAGGAAGCTGAACAAGGACTTCAGGCCAGTGGGTAATCTTTTTACCATAGAGGGGGAAGCATGATTTTGCTTTATGCAATCATGCTTCTCTGTAGCCTCCTGGTTACTCTTTCCAGGCGTACTTATTGGGCCTGGAAGCTTTTGATCAATATATCAAAATGGGGTTGCTGGTTCATGGGTTGGTTACTGTGGAGCCTAAATATATGTTTTGATTCTTCTGCCTTCTACTTTGAGAGTTTCTTATATCCGGCGGTTCCGAACCTTTCAGACATGTTTATGATCCTCTTTGAGATCATAAACTCTGCCCTCCTAATACATTTGGTGATGAGGATGGGATCGCTAGGTATAAGATCTCTATTTAGAAGCAGAACAATTTCAGAGGAAGAGATGAATATCCCAGGATGGGAGGATCCATTTTATTCCTCCCTAGCAAAAGAATTGGCTAAAAAAGCTGGACCCTGTGAAAACTGGGAACCAAGGCTACAGAGAGGAGATCCTAGGGATTTGGAAAAGTGTTTACAAGAAGTTGGGATTCATTCAGGGGCATCACTATCTAGGCAAAGCTGGATAGTGTTATCAGCCTACCGGCTAGTATACGAAAGATTGAGATTAAGTGAAAGACATGGGGGCACTCCACCCCTAATATCTTTTTATCAAATCCTCTGTCTCCCCTCCCTGTGCCTAATGCTTCATTATATAGAATACTAAAAAATGGTTGTTTTTCTTTTCTTTGATTTGGTTAACATGAGTGTCTTCAACCATTACTTTGTCCAAACTGGTTATGCTGTTAGAAGGTGACTTCAGTTCCTTCCACACTTTGTAATGTATTATCAGCTTAAAAATGTGATAGACAGATTGTTCTGAACTGTCTCTAACTTCCTCCATTCCTTGGTACTGCCTTCTGACCCATTATAGCTCCACCCACTCTTGGTAACATCTGTCTTGGCTAGTAGATGATACCTTCATACCTTCATGCTCTTTAATTGGGGGAGGAGCAAGAGAAAAATATGTTCCTCTTCTGCCTAGCTCCTACCAGAACTGAGACGATCCCTAAAGGGTCGTAGGATTTGCTGGCAGGGGTAGTTTTCTGTCATAGACATAGGACATGATATGATCCTCTTGATTCAATACTGTGGTCCTGTAACTTTGATTATATTATATTAAAAAGGTTTTGCACAAGCAAAACCAATGCAACTAAGATTAAAAGGAAAACAGAAAGGCAGAAAACAATTTTTACAGCAAGTGTCTCTGATAAAGGCCTCATTTCTCAAATATATGGAAAACTAAGTCAAATTTGTAAGAATAAAAGTCATTCCCCAATTGACAAATAGTCAAAGGACATGAACAGGTATTTTTCAGATGAAGAAATCAAAGCTATCCATAGTCATATAAAAATGCTCTCAATCACTATTGATTAGAGAAGTTCAAATTAAAACAACTCTGACGTACCACCTCCCACCTATAAGATTAGCTAATATGACAAAAACGGAAACTGATAAATGCTGGAGAGGATGTGGGGAAAATTGGAACACTAATGCATTATTGGTGGAGTTCTGAATTGATCTAACAATTCTGGAAAGCAATTTGAAACTATTCCCAAAAGAGAATCAAACTGTGTTTATCCTTTGATCTAGCAATACCACTACTAGGTCTGTATCCCAAAGAGATCATAAAAAATGGAAAAGGACCCACATGAAAAAAATATTTATAGCATCTCTTTTTTGTGGTGGCAAGAATTGGAATTTCCCATCAGCTGAGGAATGACTGAACAAGGATGATTTCAGAAAAACTTGGAAAGACTTACACAAACTCATGCTGAGTGTAGTGAGCAGAACCAGGAGGACATTGTACACAGTAACAGCAACATTGTGCAATGGTCAACTATGAATAACTTAGCTTTTCTCAGCAATACAGTGAAACAATCCCTAAGGACTCATAATGGAAAATATTATCCACATCCAGAGAAAAGACTGATAAGGGTATAAGTGCAAATCTAAGCATACTATTTGTACTTTGTGTGCGTGTGTTTGTGTTTTCCTTTTGACCTGGGTAGGAGAGTAGCTGCTTGATAGTTCTGTTGCTCCTTTTCCTCTCAGCTCCTTAGTCCAGAGGAAGTAGGAGCTTAAAGTCTATTCTTTCCTAGCTGTGTTCTTATGCCCCCCACACCTTTCAATCCTCTTTGTCCCCCTTATTGCCCACATCCTTGTTTGTCCCCAGCCCTCATCTTTCTTTATCCTGATCCCTTCTTTCTCTCTCCTTATCCCTTCTCCCCCCTCTTTGTCCCTCTGCTTTGTTCTCCTACTTTTGCTCTCAATCCTTCTTTGTCAAGAACTTCCTTTTTCTTAATGCCTCTCCTTCATATGTCGTCCTCTTCAATCCCAGTCTTTCCTTGGCCTTGTCCTTTCTTAACCCTAATCCCTTTTTGACAACACCATTCCTTTCAGGATGGTCCTTTTGGGTCCAAGTTCCTCTTGAGTACCTTGCCTTCTGAATCTACTTCATCTTCAACCCTCCCTCCCCTCTTCCCCATTGTTCCTCTACCTCTTTGTATCCCTTACCCCCTTTTTTAAAAATAAAATTTTATATGTGTATTTTTTGTATTACCAGAGTTTCCTGCTTTCCCTCCTAGTGATGTATCCCATATAAGAGTATATTTTTAAAGATAAAAAGGAAAATGAAAGGAAAAATCAGTATAACTTATCAATACGTCAGAAAAGTCTAAAAATACGTGCAATGTGAAATACTTGTAGACTTCCCATCTCTACAAACTGATGAGGGTGGAACGTCTTCTCACATTTCTTCTTTTGAGCCACGATTGTATTTTGTGATATTGCAACATTCACATTTTTGTGGTTCTTTTCATTTACATTGTTGAAGTCATTGTGCATATTGTTTTCTTCTTTCTGCCTCCTTTATTCTGCATCAGTCCATATAAATCTTTCCATTTCTCTCTGTATTCAACTCATTTATCATTTCTTACCATAAAGTAATATTCCATTACCTTTATGTACCATAATTTGTTTAGCTATTCTCCAGTCAATGAGCATCTACTTTATTTCCAGTTCTTTGTTGTCTCAAAAAGTGCTAATATAAATATTTTTAATATATGGGTACTTTCTTCCTTAGAGTTCTGGAATCTCTGGGTCCAAGTGTATTAACATTTTAGCCATTTTATTTACCCTAGTCAAACTGTTTTCCAAAATGATGGTATTGATTCACAGCTCTACCAACAATTTAGCGGCTTGCCTATCTCCCATAACCTCCCCAGATATTAACTATTCCAGTCTTGTAAATACTAAATAGTAACTTTTTTCTTTTGGCCAGAAACCCTGAGGGTCTTTCCCTTCCCAGTTTGATTTTTTTTGAGTTTTGATTAAAGGGGCCATCCTTGAGTTGATTTCTTAAAGAGCTCTATTCACTGAATGGTCATTACCTCATTCAAAGTGAGAACCTGAAAAGACCTTAGCCTGAAAGGGCCAGGGTCTCCCAGTGGATCCTGGGCTATCTCCAAACCTCCTGATGAATATCAGTCCACTGGACCCAGATGACTCTGGAGAAGAAAGTGAGGCTGGTGACCTTGCACAGCCCTCCCTCACTCAAATCAAAGTCAATTGCATGTCATGTCATGATTTCCCTGATGTCATGGTCCTCTTCGAGAATGAAGGACATACGCAACAACACATCTTTGCCAATTTTTATGGTTTGAAGTTTAAAAATGGAGTTATTTTGTTTTACATTTCTCCTTCTATTTTTAATTTATTTTTTTAATTTAATATTTCATTTTCCCCAATTACACGTAAAACAATTTTAACCTTTTTCTTTTTACAATTTTGAGTTAATTCTCTTTTCACTCTCCCTCCCCTTCCGCATCATTGAGAGTGAAAGTAATTTGATAAATGTTATACATGTACAGTCAATGTAGCATATTTCCATATTAGTCATGTGAAAATAAACAGACAAAAACCCCCAATAAAAATGAAGTAAAAAATGTTTTGAACAGCCTTCAGATTCCATCAGTTCTTTCTCTGGAAGTGGATAGCATTTTTCAAAATAGGTCCTTCAGAATCGTATTGGATCTTTGCGTTACTGAGAATAGCCAAGTTATTCACGTTTGGCCATCACACAGTATTGCTGTTTCTGTGTACAATATTCTAGTTCTGCTCAATTCACTTTGTTTCAGTTCATGTAAGCCTAGGTCTTTCTGAGAGCGTACTATTTATCATTTCTTATAGTACAATAGTATTCAGTGGCAATCATGCACCACAACTTGTTCAGCCATTCCCTGATTGATGGATATCCCTTCAATTTCCAAATCTTTGCCACCATGAAGAGAGCTGCTATAAACATTTTTTTTTTACAAATAGCTCCTTTTTCTTTTTTTAATCTGTTTGAGATACAGACCTAGTGGTAGTATTGCTGGTCTAAAGGGTATGCAATTTTATAGCCTTTTGAGTGTAGTTTCAAAATATTCTCAAGAATGGTTAGATCATTTCACAGTTCTACCAACAATGCATTAGTGTACCAATTTCCCCATAATCCCTCCAACATTTATCATTTTCCTTTTTTTTGTCATTTTAGCCATTCTGATGGATGTGACGTGGTACCTCAGAGTTGTTTTAATTTGCGTTTCTCTAATCAATAGTGATTCAGAGCATTTTTTCATATGACTGTAGATAGCTTTGATTTTTTTCATCTGAAAACTGCCTGTTAGTATCTTTTGACCATGTATCAATTGGCAAATGACTTTTATTCTTATAAATTGATTCAGTTTTCTATACACTTGGGAAATGAGGACTTTATCAGAGACACTATAAAAATTATTTCCCACCTTTCTGCTTTCCTTCTAATCTTGGCTGCATTGGCTTTGTTCTTTTGTTCATTTGTTTGTTTTAGCAAGATGTAATTTCTGTGCTTATCTTTTTTAATTAGATCTATTTTTGGTTTTGCTTTGTCTGAAGTCGTGATTGCTACCGCTGTTTTTTTTTTTACTTCAACTGAAGCAGTATAGATTCTGCTCCAGCCTCTTTTACTCTGTGTCTCACTACTTCAAGTGTGTTTCTTGTAAACGGCATATTGTAGGATTTTGGTTTTTAATCCACTCTATCTGCTTCCAATCTGTGGATGAATTCATCCTATTCACGTTCACAGTTATGATTACTATCTATGAATTTCCCTCTATCCTCTTTTCTCTTGTTTATCTTCTCCCTCTGCCTCTTCTCTCCCTCTCTTCTTTCATCCTGTCCTTCATGCCTCCCCAAATCTGACATTCCTTCTACCAGCATCCCCCTTCTTCCTTTTACCTCCTACTTCCCTGTGTAGGGTAAGATAGATTTCTAGACCCAACTGAGTTTGGGTAGATGTTATTACCTATGTCATCCAATTCCGATGAGAGTAAGGTTAAAGCATTGCCTTCTACCCACCCCCATCTTTCCATCCATTGTGAAAGCTTTGTTTATGGTTCTTTCACATGAGATAACTTACCCCATTCTACCTGTCCCTTCCCCTTTTCCCCAGAGCATTCTTCTTTCTCACCCCTTAATTTTATTTTTTATATCATCCCATCATAGTCAACTCACCCCCACACTCTCTGTCTTTGTATACTCCTAATTGCTCTAATAATGGTAAGGTTCTTAGGAGATATGCTTGTCATCTTTCCATGTAGGTATATACATTTGAACCTTGTTGAATCCCTTATGATTTCTCTTTTCTGTTTACCTTTTTATGCTTCTCCTGACTCTTGTATTTGAAAGTCAAAATTTCTATTCACCTCTGGCTTTTTCATCAGTAATGGTTGGAAGTCCTCTATTACATTAAGTACCCACTTTCCCCTAAAAAATGTACTTAGTTTTGTAATTTTAGCTCCTTTGCACTCTGGAATATCATATTTCAAGCTCTCTGATCCTTTAATGTGGAAGCTGCTAAATCTAGTGTTATCCTGGCTATGGCTGCATGATATTTGAATTATTTCTTTCTGGCTACTTCCAATATTTTCTGCTTGAAATCAGAGCTCTGGAATTTGGCTATAATATTCTTCAGAACTTTAATTTTGGGATCTCTTTCAAGATATGTTCAGTGTGTTCTTTTGATTTCTATTTTACCCTCTGGTTCGAGGAAGTCTGAGCAGTTTTCCTTAAAAAAATTATTAATAATTTTTTTTGAAATATGATGTTTAGGCTCTGTTTTGATCAAGGCTTTCAGGTGGTCCGATAATTATTTAACTATCTCTTGTCAATTCATTTTCCAGGTCATTTGTTTTTCCAATGAGATATTTCACATTTTCTTCCACTTTTTGTTATTTTTATTTTATTTTATTTGTTTTTGATGTCCCATCAAGTCACTAGTTTCCATTTGCTCAATTCCAATTTTTGAGGGATTATTTTCTTCAGTGGACTTTTGTACCTTCTTTTCCATTTGGCCAATGCTACTTTTTAAGGAGTTATTTTCTTTAGTGAATTTTTGTAATTTTTGCATATCGTTTTCCATTTGAGCACTTCTGCCTTTTAGAGAGTTTTTCTCTTCAGGGGATTTTTGTGTCTCTACCATCTGGCTTATCCTCTTTTTAAAGGTGTTATTTTCTTTCATTTTTTGTGCTTCCTTTACCACGGTATTTATTCTTTTTTCATGATTTTCTTATATCACCCTCATTTCTTTTCCCAGTTTTTATTCTACCTCTCTTTTTTGATTTTTGAAATACTTTTTGAGATTTCTCATGAATTCTTTTTGAGTCTGAAACCAATCCATATATTTTTTTTTCTCTGAAGCTTTGAATGTAGTTGTTTTCACATTGTTATCCTTTTCTTAGTGTTTTGCTCTTCCCTGTCACCAGAGTAAACTATGATCAGGTTCATTTTTTGTTGCTTTCTCATTTTTCCAGGCTATTTCATGACTTTGAATTTTATGTTAAAGTTGGGCTCTGCGCCCTGTGTAAGTGACAGCTTCCTAAGCTTCAGGCTATTTGTTGTGTTGTTTACAAAGCCAGTGTTGGTGGTAAGTTCTCAGTTCTTCTAAGGTAATATGATCTAAGGAAAAATGTGGTCACTATCCTGGCTAGTACTCTGGTCTGTGAGCAACCACAACCATTGCTTTCTGCCCTAGGCCTGTGATCCTGGTACCTGTTCCCCTGTGACTAAAGTTCTAGTATACTAGTTCTCCTCTCCTGTCACTGTGATCTGAATCCTTGTATGGGCAATGCATCAGAGTTCTATATCCAGTGCCTGTTTAGGGTCACCTCTAATCTCCTTCTGACCAATTGTCTGACTCCCTTACTATCTGTGGGCTGGTAGCTTCTGAAGTCACAACCACAGATTCATTTGCCCCCAAGGCCTGCTATTGGCTTCCTTGCTTGGGATATGGGGTCTCACTGTTGGCTTGCACCTGTGTAGCAGGCCTTGTTGCTGACTTTTGCAGCGTCTTAGGGCCTTGTTGTAAGCTTGTTCCAGGACAAGGGGCCTTGCTCCTCTCTTGCCAAGCACAGCATATACTGGACTGCACTCCCCTCTTTCCCCAGTGAGACAGACCTTTTCTACTGACCTTCTAAGTTGCCTTATCCTGGAATGTTGTTCAACCCTGTCTGTTGTTTTTGCCACTCCAGAATTCATTTTGAAGCATTATTTTAAAGTTGTTTGGAGATTAATTTGGGAAAGATCTGGTGGGTCCCTGCCTTTACTCGGTCGTCTTGGTTCTGTTCCCATTTCTCTTTTTATTTGTGATTTAGAGATTTTTTTTTCATGTGATTGTTAATAATTTGCTATTCTTCTTTTGAAAATTGTTTGTTCATATCTTTTGACCCTTAATCTATTGGGGAATAGATACTGGTGTTTTATTTGTGTAAATATATTTGTATATATACATACATACATATATGTGTATATATATATAATGGATAATATATATTTATACATCCATACATATGCATATGTGTGTATCTGTTAGTTTAATTATATTTTGGATATCAAATCCTTGCAGGTAAATTTTATAAAAAGATTTTTTTCTCATTAACCTTATTATCCTAGGTTCATTAATTTTGTCTCTAGAAGTTTTTAGTTTCATGTAATCAAAGTTATTGGTGTGAGGTGTTGGTCTAGACCTTGTTTCTCCCAGGCTGCTTTCCAGTTTCCCCAACATTGTTTGACCGGTAAGGAGTTCTTGTTCCAATGTCTGCAATCTTCAGGTTTATTGAATACTTTGCTGCTATATTCCTTTGTAATCCATGTTTTCTGTTTCAATTTTTGTAATTGCCCCCATCCTCTGTTTGATTAATAAAACATCTATTTATACCTGTGAGAGGTATGTCATCTACTTCCATTTTAATTTTTTTGTAGTGTGACCTTTAATACTTAGGTTATGTATCCATTTAGAATGTATTGTGAAATCTGGTACAGTATGATCTCAGTTTAATTTCTGCCAGACTGCTTTTCAGTTTTTCAATAAGTTTTTTTTAACTAAATAGGAAATTCTTTCCTAAGTAATTTATGTATTCTGGTTTATCAAACAATGGGTTATTGAGTTCCATTCTTTCCGATTCTCCCTTGTCTATTCTAGTCCATTGATCTGTTTCTCTATTTTTTAAGCAGTACTAGATGATCTTAATTACTGCTGCCTTATAACATATTCTGGGCTGTGGAAGTGCTATTCCACTTTCAATCATCTTTCTTGGTATTCTATATTTATATATATATATATATATATATATATGTGTGTGTGTGTGTGTGTGTGTGGGTGTGTGTGTGTGGGTGTGTATATATATATATATACATATATATATATATATATATATATATATATTTCCCCAAATGCATTTTGTTATTATTTCATTTAAGTTCTATAAAGTATTCCTTTGATATAGTATTGAAATTGTAAATTAATTTTGGTAGTGTTGTAATTTTCATTATATTCGGCATAGTCCAGTCATGGGCGTTGAATATTCTTTTTTCCTTCTAATTGGATTATTGAAGTATTATGGAAACAAAAGAAAAACTATGGAAATGTGGCATTACATGAAGTACTTTTAATTATGATTTGTTGTGGTGTAGATGGAAGTGTAGACTTCAGGTAGTTATTGATGTTTTCTCAGTTGTTTTTTTCCATATTAATAAGATCTGAGGTCTTTTCAGTGCATTTTAATATAATTTTCTTTGTCAGATACCTTGTATTTCAATCTCTGAACACCTTCATACTTCTGTTGCCTCCAGCACTAATTTCTTCTATATATACTTGGTTTAATCTACATACTTGGCTCATTTTTCTTTTCATTAGTGTAATTTTTACCTCCAGTATGCACACTTTGGGGGGCTGTAACATTGGGGTCCAAATATAATGATCCTGTTGTCCTTGATGGAGTAATCACTTTATTATAATGTTTTTAATAAGTATTTTCCATTTTCTTATGTTTGTTTTCTCATTGAATTTTTGTCCTGAAATTCCCTTGGAATGACTTTGCTTAGTTGCATGTCTTGCCAGACTTTATCCTGATTATACCCTCCATTGCTTCTCCTAGCTTTATGAGACAATACTGCTCATAATCATCTATTATCTTCCTTGAAAAGATTTTACAGTGAATTTGTATTCTAACTTAATATTGCCTTTGGCATCCATCTTTTTGTGCTTGGCAAATAAATTAGACGTTTGCTGACTAAGACACTTCCTAGGCTTCTTCTTGTCTCCTTTCTGTAGCAGTTAATTTGCACTGGTTAATTTTCTGGATCGAAGTATTATAGCTAGCGTGTCATTTTTGTTCTTTGTTTCCTATTTTTTATTTTGAATTATTTAATTAAATAATCCAGAGTTTAGCCATTTCAATTGTATGTCCTATATTTTTTCTCCTTAATCTATTCTGTTGTTATCTTTTAAAACTAATTCTCATCTTAGCTCTGTTGAATTAATGGATTGACTATACAGACAGCACATTCAGGGATAACTTCCACATAAATAACAAATCTTTTCCTGTCTGTTACAATGTAACCTATTTTTGTTGTGGGTTTTTTTGGTGTACCCTCTGTCTGCAGCCTGCCAATTCTTTTATTAAAGAATATGTTCTTGATATAAAGATGTGTCTGTGTCATCTACTGTACTTTGACCTCTCTTATACCTTCTTCTTGAACCATGCTTCCCTGTATATTTCTCCCATACTCACGTTATTCTTACCTTTGTTTTGAATTCACCAAATATCAGAATGTATGTTGCTTTAATATGATAGTCTTATAAAATTGTTTATATAGAATTTCTCTATTTCTTCCTCCTTAGTAACTGACATTGATACATAAGCTAAAATTATTTTCATCATGTTTTTCCCCTAATACTTATAAACCAATCAATAAACATTTTTAAGCACCTTCTATTTGGTAGACACTGGCCTAGCCCTTGCTCATTGGTACTGAGATATATGCTCTCCCCAAATCTCAGAATATCTTGTTTCTTGTTGCTTTTGTAAATATACTAAAACTCATTCTAGCACTCCTTCCTTTGTTTTCCAAGGAGTACCTGTGAGCCGTCCTTTTATTTAGCTGACTTCCTTCCTTTTGGGGGTTCATTTATAGCAAAAATATTAAGATGTATACGATTCAGCCTTCCTTGATCACTGGACAAAGAGCTTTTACTTAGTGTACCAGTAGGCAACATTAAGTTAAAAATGGCCTAAAAACTGTATAATTTTTAATACCCTTTATTCAACTGCTCTGCCATAATCTTTGTTTTCTTTCTTTTGTGGTTGTAGTGCCCCCTAAAATCATTACTAATTGGCCAGCCCATAACTTAGATGGTCATCAGGAAGCATACCCTGCCTATTGCCAATGCCATATTCAAAGTATGATAGAATCTTTCAGACCTTACAATCTGCCAGCATTTAAGAACTCAAGGTCACCTTCACACCATGATGAGACTTGGGAGTAGGATTTTGTTCAGAACTATTTAAGGATGGCAGACTGTAGCAACAGTCTGCTAGCAGCTACTGTAGGGGTGTAAGACCCATCAACATCTAGCACACAGAAAGCTGCCAACATAGGTTCTTTGATCTGATTTACTAGGGAAAGTAACTTTAAGGGGTTAACAATCTCAGTTTAATCAAACATACATATACTTATATCATTCACCTAGTTCAGGGGGAAAAGATCAGCCCTCTGAACTTCAAGGCAAATACAAACAGAAATTACAAACATCAACAGACAGACCTTGTCTGATTCAAATCATAATTCATAGTTACCAGAGAAGCATCAACATCATATCTATCTGGGTTAAAAAGCCAGGGGGCAATTACGGCTTGCCCAGAGTCTCAACACTCCTTCCATGCGTGTGCCCCAAAAGTCAAAAGCCAAGCTGTCCTCAATTATATCCTGTTCAGAGCCCTGAGGGCTCTGACCTCACCCAGTCTGGATGTGGGAAAGTTCCCCATGCCCAGTATCGCCTCATATATAAATTAATGACTCCCAATTGTCTCAGGGCTGAGAAATACTCCAAGACAAAAAGATCCCAATTTATCTGCCCCCTTCAAACAAAGGCCAGGATCCTTAAAGGCACTTAGGAGAAGGACAGCAAAAGTCCCACCTTAATTACTATTACACAGGCTCACCATTCTTGGACACTAACAATAGTTCTAGGTCTGCATATAAGGAGGTAAAATGGTGCTAAGGAAGACAGAGACAGGAAAAGCATCCAGTTTGAACCATGTGTATATAGGGGAGTTCTTTAGAACATGCTTTTCATAGTGTTAAGAGATCAGTATAAAATGTGAGAGATGGGTAAAAGGTTTCCACAGAAGAGTTAATTGAGTAAAGTTAGGGAAAGTTAGGTTTCCACAGAAGACATAATTAAGTTCCACAGGATAATTAATGAAGTGTAAGCCTGAACAAAAAAAGGAGTAAAAATTAACCAGGATGAGAGTCCCCAACCAATCAAAATCAACTTTGTGGTTTTGGTGGATGTCTCAGACCCAGGATATAGGAGAACTAGTCTAAACTAACCAGATAACAGTCAGGGTTGAAGAGAGAACTGGGTCAAAGGGCTACCAAGCATGCTTAATTGGGTAATTGAATATTACCCCACACACCCACAGGGAGGAGTTTTATGCCATTTTTGAACATGGGATGTATGTTGAGGGGGGGGGCAACATTCCAAGGAGTTGCATATTGGGGGTATATATGGAAGATTGTGAACTAGAAGGGAGCGGACCAATCCATTTTCTGAAGGGAGGTGCTGAGCTGATGGTGCATCAATCTATGTCAGTCTAACAGAATAAAGTTGGTCTCACTCCTGTACTCCTCACTCTCCCTTCCTAGAGAAGGGTGGAGTCCACTCCTGACCAGAACATTTACCAATTCCTTTGAATTCCTCTATAATAACAAATTACCCTTCATACCTGAATTTCAGTGTCAAGCATATTTCTAACAAAAGATACATGAAGGAGGGAGTGATACCAAAATTTTGGAAGAAACCTTGTTCCTCATTAATGCCAGTAAAAGTAAGCAAGATAGCATCAATAACTCCCTTCCTATGTGTCTAGTTTACCATTTATGCAAAGTTTTATGGGAGTCATCTGTATACAAATCAAGGGCATTTTCATTGAGTGTACTAGGAGGGAACAAAGAGGCTTTTGCAAACAGTTTTCAATAATGGATCATATATTTACTCTTTCACAATAAACTGAAAGGTAGGGAGAATGTGAGATCCCATTGTACTTGTTGATTATGCAAAAACATTTGAGGTAAAACAATATGCCTTTCATAGACTTAAGCATGGTGTCATCACCCATGCAAACATCAAGGTTGTTTAATGTTCCTTGGATGGTAGAATGGAAATAACTCTCTTGAACAATCCTGTGTCCATAAAAACTAGGTGGAGCATAATACAAGGAGACGTATGTTCACCAAAGATGTTTGCTTTCATGTTGGAGAAGATCTAAATTAATGTCTAAATTAAAGTGCCATTCATTATGGATACTGAGGTCTTCTTCTTTGCAGACGACATCATGATGATTGAATCAAGTCCCAGATCATTCAGAGTCTTCAGAAAGAGGTATGTTGTACAATGCCTGATACATAGTTGAAGCTTAATACATGTTTATTTATTGATTAATTAATCACTGAAAGTAATTTGAACATACAATTAGAAAAGACTAAGTGGAAAAATAATTTGTTACACTAATTACAACCTGCATTTGGATGGACAACCTTGCACATTTATCTGGGACAGAGTACATATTGCAATAAATTGGGCCCTGAGTTGAGCAGGAGTAGGAAAGGGGGGCTAGGTAGGCTTTGGCAGATTGCCAGGCTCCTTTAATGATCCCAAGCTTCCTGTGAAAGCAAAATGTTGCTGTATGATAGCAAAACATGAAATAAAACAATCTCTTAAGAATTTATAATGAATGTTGCAGAGAGATGAATGAAGGAGTGCATTGTGGGTGTGAGCAGGCTGCATCACATAACCAATTAGTAACTCCTCAGAGGACCAGCAATCAAAGATTATCCTCAAGGAAATTGATGAGAGGAAGATGAGATGGACTGTTCATGTGGCAAGGGAGAGGGATGGCAGGTGGGCAGTCAGAGTGCTACACTGGTACCTTAGCGATGTCAGGAGAAAAGTGTCAAAGTGACTGTAAAATTCTGCTGAATTCATCCCAAAATACTTTTTACACACCTATGTATAACATACTATTAGACAATGGGGATATAAAGATGATATGCTGCAATCCTCTGCTCCATAAATTTATAATCTAAATCAGGGAGGGAGAGATTTATACACAAATAACAATCATACAAGACAGAATGTGTTTTTAATCAACTAGAATTTATTAAGTATCATATACCAGCCACTACACTAGTCACTGGGGAAGCAAATACCAAAAAAATGAGATAATTATTGCCTTCAAGGAGTTCGTATTCTACAGTGCTGGAGACAGAGAGTCTGATGTAGAGTTTGTGATGATCCGGGCAAAAGATATTCAAATAAATCACAATTAACCCAACACCTTTTGAAATCAGTGGAGCAACAAATATTGGTACATGTTCTATAATATTATATTGGATTGAATTAGATCTTCCCTGGATCAAGAGTATGTGTGCAGGAGTGAGGGTTGTAAGGTATAAAAAGACTGGCAAGTTGCAGGGGGCAGGGATTGGTTGGTTATGAAAGATTTGAACCCTTGAGGATGTTGTTTTTGAACTTGAAATCAGTGGAGTTTATTAGAGGGGAGAGCAGTGACACAGTCACACTTGTGCTTTACAAAAGTTGCTTGGAGTTCAACAAAAGTTGAATGGAGGATGCACTGGAATGGGAAGGGATGGGAGATTCAGGCCAATCAGTTCATGCCTATTGCAGCACCTAGTCATAAATAATTGGTCAATTTCAAGGAGTAGTTAAGCCACAAAATTATTCCTTTGTGCTGATTTCTTTAAATTGTTTACAAAATTCTTGTGCTGAATAAATATTACCTTTTTAAATTTCATAATCTTTAATGATATTGTTCTTAACTACTTTAATGATGCTATTTTTAGCTTTTTAAAAGAAAAGCATGAAGAGCCTATGAGAAAATCAACAGCTTTTGGGGTTCTAGGGTTGCAAAGTTAATTAACATATGACAGAAAAAGGCACAAATGCCATAAATATCTCTACAGATTGAAATCATCTGCTAGTATTTTCTTTTTGTCAAGTGTTAAGTGGGACACACAAAAAGGCTATCAATTCAATTAATATTTAGGATGTGTTTTTAAAGTAATCATTTTTCTCCATTTATTTTCCTAGGGAAACTGATTATTATATCATCTGCTACTATGAGTTACAGAAATAACTACAGAAATCCCATAAGATAGGAAACTTCCTCCCAAATAAACATATTTCTCTTACAGATAAATCTTTACTGATCTGGTACATCTCGGTAATCCTAATGATCTTTCGTATTTACCAGCTGTCTCTCTCCTTCGTGCTATTTACACGAATGATATCCATGTTTCTGAAGGTAGAGAATAGAAAAAAGAACACCTCAGGTTATGATGGTAATAGTAACCAAAGCATAAGGAATTTAAGAATACATATTTTATTTCATATCATATATTTTAGAAACTTAGCATTTCAAATATTTCAGTTTATTGCTGAGATTTATATTTTATGACTGAGACCATGTCCTTTGTTGGACTCTTCATTAACTCAATGTATGTGACTCAGATGCTTTTTTACCTGCAATGGGAATACATCACTGAAGCCTCCCAAGTCAGTACTTGTCAACTTTCTATGGTAGATCACCTCATTGGCCTCTTCTCTACTTACGAACAGTTGGTCCTTGGTCCTTGGCCTTTATACAAAATCCTTTAGATTAGTTCTCATGGCTTATCTTCCTAGTATTCCTCCATTAGATTTTTTTCTACCTGCTTAGTCTTTCCAACTATTTATTATAAATATCTCACTTTTAAAAATTATTATTTTTTAATTACTTTTTTAGATAGTTAATTGTAACGTTCATTTTTAATTGACTTTCAAATTGTCTTCTCTCCAGTCCCTCTTCCATTCATTGAGAAGACAAGAAATATAATATCAGTTATACATAGAAAGTTATGCAAAAAAATTTATCTCAATCATGTTGCAAAACATGAATGTATGCACGTGCATGCATGCGCGCACACACACACACACACACACGCACACACACACAGGAAAAATCGAGTAAGTGAAAAGTGTGTTTCAACCCATACTCAGAGTTCATCAGTTATCTCTCTTGATATAGGCAGCATTTTTCATCATGACTCCTTTGGAATTGTTTTGGATCATTGTATTGATCTGAGTAACTAAGTGCTTCACAGTTGATCATCCTTACGATATTGCTGTTACTGTTTACAATATTCTCCTGGTTCTGCTCATTTTACTTTGCATAAGTTCCCATATTTTACTGAAACCATCTTGTTTGTCATTTCTTGTAGCACAATAGTATTCCATCACAATTATACATCATAATTTGTTCCACCATTTCCCAATTAATGGGCATCTATCTCCTCAATTTCCAATCCTTTGCCACCACAAAAAGAACTCTAAATATTTTTGTATATATGTGTCCTTTTCCTTTGATCTCATTGGGATATAGACCCTAGTAGTGGTATTGCTTGGTCAAAGATATGCACAGTTTTATAGAACTTTGAGCATACCTCCAAATAATTTCCCAGAATGGTTGCACCAATTCACAGCTGCACCAACAGTGCTTTAGTGTCTCTATTTTTCCACATCTCTTCCAGCATTTGTCTTTTCCCCTTTTTTCATGTTTGCCAATCTGATAGGTATGAGGTCGTACCTCAGAGTTGTCTTAATTTGCATTTTTCTAATTATTAGTGATTTAGAGTATAAATTTTCATCTGATTATTGAGTTTTGATTTCTTTTTTCTGAAAACTGCCTGTTCTTGTCCTTTGACTATTCATCAATTGGGGAATGGATCTTGTTTTTACCCATTTGGCTCAATTCCCTGTTTGACAAATGAGCCCTTTGTTGGAGAAACTAACTGTAAAAAATTTTCCCTCAGTTTCCTGCTTTTCTTCTAATTTCAGCTAAATGTATTTTGTCTGTGCAAAACCTTTTTAATTTCTTGTAATCAAAATTATCTGTTTTACCTACCATGAGCCTGTCTATCACTTATTTGATCATAGACTCTTCCCTTATACATAAAACTGACAGGTAAATTTTTCTGTGCTCCCTGTGACAACAGTGCTACTAGCAGCCACTGTGGAGGTGTAAGCCCAACAAAACCAGCATACATAAGTGCTGCTAGAACACCTTCTTTAATCTGCTTTTCTAAGGCAAGCGACTTTAAGGGGTTTATAATCTCACTTTAATTAAACATACATATATCATTCACTTAGTTCAGGGGAAAAAGTCAGCACCCTGAACTTCAGAGAAAGCACAAACAGAAATTACAAGCAGAAATAATATAAACAGAGCAAATAACACAAATCAGCAGACAGGGCTTCTGTCTGTCCATAGCAATATATACATAGTTACCAGAGAGAGAGAAGCACCAACATCTGGGTTTTCAAAGCTGGGGGGCTCCTTACTTAGATACCCAGAGTCTCCATATGAACATTCTTCCAGTGAGTGAGCCCCAAGCAAAATGCTAACCTCAGAGTATATATACCCTTCTTCAGGGTCAGAAGGCATCACGATCATGTGACTGAAACTCATGTGACTTAGGCTTTCTTGTGACTTAAGCAGGTTATCAAAGACTCTTGATTCAGTCAAAGACTCAATCAAAGGCACTTGATTGCCTTAGTTCAGAGAAGCACTCCAAAAGAAAAAAACAGCAAAAAGTCCTACTTTGCTTGCCATTACACTCCCCTAATTTGCTTATAATGTAACCCTTTATGTGTAAAGCATGTTCCCATTTTAAGCCTATCTTGATGTATGGTGTGACATGTTGGTCTATGCCAAGTTTTAGTCAAACTGTTTTCTAGTTTTCCCAGCTGCTTTTGTCAATTAGTAAGTTCTTGCCCCAAAAGTTTGGATCTTTGGGTTTATAAAAAAAAACAAAACACCCAACTAGATTACTATGGTCATTTACTGCTCTGCTTTGGGTACCTAACTTATTCCACTGATCCACCACTCTATTTCTTAGTCAGTACCAGACTGTTCAGATGATTACCACTTTGCAATATAATTTGAAATCTGGTACTGGTAGACCACCTTCCTTTACATTTTTTCATTGATTTCTTGATATTCATGATCTTTTGTTCTTCTGGGCAAATTGTTTATTATGTTTTCTAGCTCTATAAAATAAGTTTTTGGTAATATGATTGGTGCGGCAGTGAATAAGTAAATTAATTTAGAAAGAATGGTCATTTTCATTATATTGACTTGGCATAGCTAAGAGCAATAAATCTTTTTCCAATTGTTTAGATTTGTTTCATTTGTGTGCAAAGTGTTTTGTAATTTTGTTTGTGTAATTCCTGGGTGTGTCTTGGGAGGTAGACTCTTATAATCTCTTCCTCCTGGGTTTTGTTGATAATTTATAGAAATGCTGATGATTTTGTGGCTTATAAACATCTTACATTTGATACTTAAAGTATAGACAAGACCTTTATTAACTTGCTTGAAGATATTATCATATTAGTATTTTATGTTATTGAGGATAAGGGGAAGGATATGGTAGTAGTGCAAGGTCACAAGTGGCTAAGACCTGTACGGAGAGGGAAGGAGTGGCTAGTACGAACAAGAGAGCTAAATCTTGGAGGGGAGCAAGAATGGGTAAAATTTAGATTTCTATTTCTTGGTCTCCTTTTGTCCTACTGAGCACCATTACTATATATTACCATTTGACACACTGGAGCACATCTTGGTAAGGTGGTTAGACTGGTGTATAGCTTCTCACACATGCCATATGAGGAGCAGGTGAAGAAAACTGAAAGAGTTTAGCCTGGAGAACAGAAGATTCAGGAAAACACACTAGCAGTTTTCAAGTATGTGAAAGACTATCATGAAGAAGAGGTATTTATTTTGTTCTGTTTGGTTCTAGAGGGCAGAATTAGAAGTAATATGAATAATATGCAAAGAAGGGTATGTCTTTTCTATTTAAGGCAAAACTTTATGACAAGTCTGTTTAAAGTGTAATGGGCAGTCTTGGGAGGTGATGGGAAATAGAGGGAGGGAGACTGCCTCCTGTCACTGGAGTTTTTAAGTGAAGATGGGATTCATAGTAAGATATGGATTAGACTAGGTCTATGAGGCTGTGAGATCCTCCACTTCTGAGATTCTGTGATATTAATTGATTTGCAACTTTCAGGAAATAGAGAATTTTGTTTCAACATAAGGCCATACATGAGAGGGCTAATCTAGTAGAAGGTAACCCCTTTGGTGGAAGAGGGTGTAGTGAGATATGATATTATCCCCATATTGTAGAAGTCCACAAAGAATGGGTAGATAGAAGATGTGCCCAAGGTGATTGGATGTGCCTAAGGTGATTTTTATGCTCTTGTGGTTTACTCAGGCAGCATTTTCCAGCCAGAAAAATTTTCTTGGACCATGACTCAGTCATCCAAATCATTGCACTCGTATATGATCTATAAATTTGATACTATATGCCTTCAAATAACTGATAAAAAGGTTAAGCAGTATAAGGCCAAGTAGATATCCTTTGGAATCTTTGACATTAACTTAGAACCACTCAAAAATCCATTCAAGCAGCTCTGGATCCATCTAGGCTCATATCTTTGTATAGCTTTTCCTCAAGAATACCCTGAAAGACTTTGTCAAATGCCTCATTAAAATTTAGGCAAATTATAGCTACAGAATTTCTCTAATCTACCAATTTAGTTATCCTCTCAGAAAACATTAGTTTGTCATGACCTATTTGTGTGTGTGGGGAGATTAAAATAAGTTTTGTTAATGCATTTTATAATATATCAATCATTTCTGGCTCCCCATTTTCACTGACCTCTTATAACAACAACAAAGTAAAACAAACCCAATGCTGCTGCTACTGCTGTTGCTGCTGCCACCACACATTTGTATGGCACTGTATGTGCCAGATGGGCACCAAAGGTGGATGAACAGCCTTGGAAAGGATGTGGCAAACTCTCGCACCAGAGGTGCTAATCCTCCCTGAACACCTCTCACCCAGCTTTCACCAGTGGCTCTAAGAAGCTACAGCATGCACAGTGGCCACACCTTGGTAAAACTGTCTTGGCAGACAGGCTAAACCGAGTTGAGAATAATTGACAGGCCTCAAACCCATCATTGAGTTAGAGGGATGAGAAGCATGTGAAAACCTCCCCCCGTAGAATGGGTGGATGGGAACAATTTGTTTCACCAGCCATGAAGTCACCTGAAGCAGGCACTGTGGATTGCTTAGAGCTTGGTCAGGCATTGAAAATGCCAAGGTCATCCATTGCATTCTGGGCCAGTTATCTTGACTTTTGTCCTGCCAGTAGATTTCAAGGACCCTGGAAGAGAAAGTGTGGCTGAGGACTTTGTGCAGCTCTGCCTCCATTAAATCCAATTCGCATATTAGTCAAGGCATCACCCCATGATGTCACTGGTCTTCTTCAAAAACAAAGGATGAACAACAGGTATGTGCCAGGCACTGTACTATGCACTTCATAATTATTTATCTAATTTGATCCTCACAACAAACTTAGGAGGTAGGTGCTATCATTATCATCACCATTTTACACATGAGGAAACTGAGGGAAACAGAGGTTAAATAACAGGGTTACACATCTAGTAAGTTTTTTAAACCAGATTGAACTCAGGTCTTCCTGACTCCAGACTGGGCACTGTATCCACTGTGCCTTATTTGACAGGCTGTACAAGAGTTTTCATCCATAGGTCCTCACTTCCTTACCAAAAGGGAGGAGGCGTATTTTAATCATCTGTTCTCTGGAACCAAAATTGATCATTACAGTTACTAAAAATTGGCTTCCTTCTTTTCCTTCACATTAAAATATGTCTGTGTGTATGTGTATTGTTTTTATGGTTCTATTCACTTCACATAGCATGTATGTTAATCATTTTTTTAAGTCCTTTACAAATCTTTCAAAAAAAAAAACAATTTTTTCAGTTAATGAAAATCCAACTGCTTTCTCATCCACTGCCCTCCCCCACCCACTGGAAGAAGAAAGAAAAACCAAACCCTTGAAAGGAACATTGTCTTGCATAGTCAAGCAAAACAAATTCCTACATTGGCCTTGTCCAAAATTATGATGTCTCATTTTGTACCTTCTCTGCCAGGAGTTAGATAGAATGTTTTCTTGTGAGTCCTTCGTAATCATGCTTGGTCATTGATCAGGATTCTTAACTCTTTCAATGTTGTTTGTCTTTATAATGTTGTTACTTGATAAATTGTTCTCCTGACTCTGCTTACTTCATTCTGAATTACTGCATTCTTTCTTAGTTTCTCTTATACCGATCATTTCATCATTTATTACAGTATAATAGTATTTCAGCATGTCCACATTGCATAAATTAATGGATTAATGGATACTCCCTCAGTTTTTAGTTCTTTGTCACAGCAATATTCATTGTTTCTTATGGCACAATAATATCCCATTGCATTCATACACTACCATTTGTTCAGTCATTTCCAAATGGATAAGCACCCGCATTGTTTCCAGGATTTTGCTACAATACAAAGTACTACAAATAATATTGGCAGTATATATGTATATACACATATATGTATGCATACACATATATGTGAATATCTTCATGTGTGTATATGTACATATATATGTTTGTGTATGTGCGTGTGTGTATATATATTTATATATGCGTGTGTATATATATAAATCTCAGTTCTGCAAAAGGTCAAGAATCTTAAGGTAAATAATGGAAAAGATAGGAAAGAAGAGAGGCTAACAGTATCATATCTTAAAGTATATTATGAAGTAGTAATCACTGAAACAATTTAGAACTATTTAGAAAAGAGATAAGTCAACCAATGGAACAGGTTAGGTATACAAGTTGTTCAGTTGTTTAGTCATGTCCCATTGTACGTGTGTATAAAAAGATATAATAGCAAATGAATACAGTTGAATAGGTCTGATACATCAAAGACTCTAACTACTTAGGTAGGGAAATTTTATTCAACAAAATCTGTTGGGAAAACTGGAAAGTAGTCTGCTGAAACTTCACATACCACAGTTAACCCTAAATGAATATGACTTAGCTATAAAATGCTATATAAATAAACTAGAGGACCAGCCAAGGAGATACCTTTCCTAAATAAGTCTAGGGAAAGAATTCTTGTCAGAACAAGATAAATAGGATCACAGGAGAAAAAAAATAGATAATGTTTTATAGAATTAAAAGCTTCTGCACAAACAAAATCAGTACAGTTAAAATTAGTTTGGAAACAATAAGTTGGGGAGAAAATCTTTGAGATAAGTTTCCCTGATAAGGATTTGATATCTGAGATAAAATTGGGAACTGATTCAAATGTTCGAAAACAAGAGCCATTACCTAACTGATAAATGGTCAAAGAATATAGGCATTTCTCAGGTGAAGAAATTCATGCTATCAATAACTACATGGAAAACCGCACTCCAAATCACTAATAAGGAAATTCAAATTAAAATAATTCTGAAGTTCTACAAAGGTAACAGAAAAGGGAAATGAGAGCTGTTGGGAAGACTGGAATATACAAGTGCACCACTTTTGGCACTGTTGATTAGTCCTACCCCTCCAGGAAAGCATTTGGAACTATAGCTCTTCTCGTAGGCAAGCCTAACTCAGGCCTGTCCCTTGCTAGTTTATGTTCAGTATTAGAATTAAACAGACATTCGTAGGTTTTTAAACAGTTAATAAAATGAGGCTTATTTAGTTATAGTATAGAAAGGCTGTTTAATAGGGATACTGTAGCATTTAGCTCAGGTAGATATGGCCCTCTTTAAATAAGGAATGGTATATGGTCAGCAGTGATTTTGGGATATCCTCTACCAAGTCTGAAGGACTCGAACACCATGTGATTTGGCCTTTTTATGCCCTTTGGTGACTTGGAAACCATGTCAGTAATCCCAGAAGCCAGCAGGAAGCTGTATCAGTGGAGATATGCCTTGATTCTTACCTCTCTGGGCCAAGCAAGTCTTGAAGATGGCAGTTCCTTAACTTTCTGGGAAAGAAATAGACTAACCTATATGGGCAGGGATCCTTATAGGTAATAATCCTATCATACCCTTCAAATCTCTAAACTCTGCATACCTTTTATCACCATGTCTACTAGTAGGCTTATATTTCAAAGAGTTAAAAGAAAAGATGAAAGTACCAACATGTATAAAAATATTCAACATTTTTTATATAGAAAAGAACTAGAAATGGGATGTACATCCAATGGGGAATTATTGTGTATGAATATGATGGAATAATAGTATGTCATAAAAAAGAATGAAAGAGATGGATTCAGAAATACACAAGAAAGAAAACTTGTATGAACTGATGAAGAGTGAAATGAGCAGAACCAGGGAAACAGTAAAGAAAAATAATGTTGAAAGACTTAAGAACTTTGCTTAATGCAGTAACAGACTATGTCTCTAGAAGACTGAAGGTAAAACATGATTTCTTCCCTCCCGCCCCCCCCCCCCATTTACAGATTGGTGACACACTAAAGGTAAAGAATAAATCATATATTTAGGGGAATGGCCACTGTATGATTTTGTTTTGCCTGACTTTGGCACGATAAAGGGATTTTTATTTTTAAATTCAGGAGAGGGATTTCATGTGGCAGGGATGAGGGATAGATAGGAAGAGTGACTAGACCTGTGATTACTTTAGTATAGGGAACTTCCAGGTAAAAAAATTCCCTCTATCGGTGCAAGTAGGCAACTTCTCTGAAACCTAGAGTTGTACCCAAGAGGGTAAGTTGAATGGTCTGGGATTACATGATTAGAAGTGGGACTTGAATTCGCATCAATCTGGCTTTGAGGCTGGTTCACTGTCCACTACATTGTGATGTCTTTCAGGTAATAAAAAAAAAAAGTTAAAAAAGATCATTGAATGATTTAACCAAAAAACCAGAGAGAGGAGAAGAGAAGAAAGTTCAGAAGGGAATGCTGTCATGTAGGACAGCTTTCAAATTAACATGTTGAATTTATGACTTGTTTTTTTTTAAAGAGCAAGTTGTAATAGAGATTTGTGATTTCATATGTAGTCTTGTTTTTTCACATATGGAAATGTTGATATTAACTGGTATTTTTCAAGTTCTAAATAAAAGAATATTACCACAAAAAAAGAAATACCAGTTGTAATTGGTTGATTCAGTCAGCAGCTATCTGATTGCCTCTTCAGTTTTTATTGTATCTTTTTTGTGGTAATAGTTTCTGTCAGTGACTCTGCAGACCACATACTCTAATAATTAGAACTGGAATCCCTCTGCCATTTCGAAATCTAATCCACGTCTGAGTGCCAGTGGATTGAAAGAAATTATTTTCTCTTAATTCATGTTTTGCTTCTCTCATTGTGGGTTTCCATTCTTAGTCCTCTATCATTATCAAATTCAACATATTTCTTTGATTTTTCACAGTTTCATATTGAAGTTATTAACGCAAGCCCTACATGTTTTGCTGTATTTTGCAAAGTGCATTGGTCTCAATTTAGAGGGTGAAGATATTGTCCTATTTTCCCTTTAACCACGTATCTTGTTATATCCTGAAATTCATGTTTGGATTGGGGAATAAAATGGTTCTGATAAAGATGGTAAGGTTATTATCAAGAAGTTGGAAGACACTAGGAAATAATTTTAACAGTTGCTATAGATTCAGAGATACAAAAAATCTACTTCTCCAGGTTGGCATTATCTGGTTGGTTTTTTGAGGCTATTTTAATACAGAGTAGGTTAGTGACTTGAGTTTAAATATTGCTGTTGAGCTAATAATACAACATACATTTTAAGACATGAGTTCTCTATTGTCTGTACTATTAAAATTGCAAATGGAGGAGAGATTTTTTATTGTTAGTGGGAACAGATTAAACCACAAGAAGAGACAAATGATTTTACCTTGGGTCTGACAGGATCCTTGAATCTCCCTTTATAGTCATTCAATATTAAGTAATCTAAACAAAGCCATACCAAATAGTAAGCTTTCTGTCATCCACAAAATCTGTTTCTCTTACCTTCACTCCTATTAGGTAAAAATAGACTACATAGCAAATTTTTAATTTGGCTAGGCATTATACTATTTTTATTAAGTCACTAAAATTCTCTAAAAACAAATCCTCTGGTGCCTAGTAAAATACTGCACTTCTCAGATAAGCTCAAGATGTGTTAACAGGTAATTGGGCACTGTGGTTCACAGGAACATTTACCATTGGTTTGTACAATGACTAGGTCAGGGAAAGAGGGGAAAGGCCTAAATTGGAATACAAGCAAGAGTATTACACTGAGGCCAGGTAATGTCCCAAACTGGAGTTTCTCATGAATGCCAAAATTCAGTGACAAGAAAGAGAAACAGAAAATTGAGGGCCAGAACAGAAGTTTCAAGCCAAAGAGCTTTGTATAAAAATAAGGTTGATTTTACCAGGAGTAAACGGGGAAGCTTCATTGCACAGTGATTAGAACACTGGGCCTGGAGTAAGGAAGACCCGAGTTCAAATTCAGCCTTAGGTGTGTAACCCTGGGCAAGTCACTTAGACTTATTTGCCTCTGTAAAATGAACTGGAGAAGGAAATGGCAAGAAAACCCCAAATGGGGTCACGAAGAGTCGAATGTGACTGAAACATCTGACCACCAAAAACAAACCAGGACTTAAGAAAAAACTTCAAGGCAAAAAAGTATAACTCATAGGTATAGTAGCCTGCTTCCAGATGTAATGAGTGTCCTTCTCAAGAGAAGTCTTTAAGCAAAGGCTGGATGAGCACATACTGGGGATGCTGTAGAGAGGATTCTTGTTCCTGACCAGATTGATAACGGTCTCTGAGATCACTTCCAACACTGACATTCTATAATTCTGAGTGTCAGCAAAGTAGTGATTCTGATTCAGTCTTTCTGCTTGAGTCTTTGTCATTTTGTGATAGTCGTGGGAGTTCCCTTACCCCACTTTGTTCTGATATGTAGGCATGGTCACAGGCTAACTTTGCCTTCATGCCTCTTTTTCATTAATTCACAGTGGCTATGGGCTCAGATACTGATATTCAGTATGGAAAAACTAGTTCTAGCTACCTGGAGCTAATAAAAATGGAATTATTCAATCAACTTAAATGTTTTGCTCATATTTTCCACGAAAGTGAAGAGTGATTTTGCTTAATTATATGGCTCAATTGATTGGTTAGTGACATGTAGATATAGACTTTTTTAATCATCAGTGAAGGAGGAAGAAAATTTTGGGGCCAGAAAAGTACAGTGAGAGTTTGTATATGCTTGATGTAGAGATAATTAAGATAGCATTGACCACATTATGCACCAAAGTGGATTTTTTCATGTATCATTGTTAGCCAGTTTATTATATTGATTGAATTAATCTGATAACTGCCAAAAAAAACCTCCTTGTGCTATATAGACATTGCCCAAGATATCATAGTAGAAGGCATGCTCCTTTTAGGATCTGAACACCAGGATTACAGTCTGCACTTGGCAGAGCTATAGCTAAGAACATTTTGCTCCAGGGGCAAGGATCATAAATCACATTCAA
The DNA here is from genome assembly GCF_011100635.1 of Trichosurus vulpecula. Taxonomy (NCBI): domain Eukaryota; kingdom Metazoa; phylum Chordata; class Mammalia; order Diprotodontia; family Phalangeridae; genus Trichosurus; species Trichosurus vulpecula. The sequence continues at coordinate 35,345,087 of NC_050582.1, forward strand.
CGCAAGTGGGATGGATGGCAACCCCAGTTGAGGGTGGGAGAAGTAATACCAAATGGGAAGTGCTAGAGACTCCAAGACTATGAGGCCACTGCTAGTGAAACTGTCTACCCCACCCTTAGAAGAAGTAGCTTGTTTGATAGATTTCTATTGAAATTAACTATTTTTCATAAGTAGGTGCTAAGTCCATTTGTTTCTTCCCACTTGGCATCTAAGAAGTCTTGTTACGGGTTGTTTGTGGGGAATGAAATGAAGTAGTAACCCTTAAAGCTAGTACATGTTTTTGAGAAGGAAATCAGAAGAGATTTGGAAGACCCTGTTCATATTAGACATATAATAGAAGTCAAGAATCATCTAGTCCAACTCATTCATTTTTAAATTAATTTTTGAATTAACAGGAATTTATTTTCTCTCCTATTCCATTATGCCTTGGGAAACAAATATGTAAAATAAAAGTTTGTAACAAATATTCCTTGTTAAGCAAAACAAATTCTAATAGGCATCATGTTTAAAAAATACCTGTCTCATTGTGCATCTTGAATTCTACATCTGTCAGAAAATGAATAGCACGCTCTAGCATCGGTCCTCTTTTATCATTATTGGTCATTGAATTGATAAAGCTCCTGACATCTTTCAAAGCTGTTTGTCTTTACAATGTTGTTACATATAAATTATTCTCCTAATTCTGCTCACTTCACTTTGCTTTGGTTCATCCAGGTCTTCACAGGTTTCTCTGAAAGTCATCCCTTTCACCATTTCTTAAAAACACAGTAATCTTCTGTTACTTTTATATACAGCCAGTTGATGAGTGTCCCCTTAGTTTTTAGGTCTTGGACACCCCAAAAAGAAATGGCATAAAGACTTTTGTAAATATGGGTCCTTTTCTTTTTTATCTATTTGGAATATAGCCTTAATATTGGTATCTCTAGGTCAAAGAGCATGCGTAGTTTAGTAAATCTTTGCGCCCAATTACAATTGACTTTCCAGAATGGCTAAAACAATTCACAGCTCTATGAATGTGGCATTAATCTGCCTGCTTTCTTGTAACCTCCCTACCACCTATCATTTTCCCTTTTGGACATCATCGTCAATCTGTTGTGTGTAAAGTAAAATTTTCGAGTTGCTTTATTTGGCATTTCCCTAATTATTAATGATTTGGAGCATTTTCTTTATAGGGCTACTTTTTAAATTAGATTTCTTTTTCAAATAAAGATACATCTGCCTTTTTTAACCTTCTCCTTCCACTCCCTCCCCTCTTTGAGAAAGCAAGATAAGCAAAATCTCCTGTTACAAACATTTATATTGAAGCAAAACTAATTCCCACATTGGCTATGTCCCAAGAAAAATTTCTCAATCTGCATTCAGAGTCCATTCTCTCTCTCAGAAGGTAGATGACCTGTTCTATTATAAGTCCTCTGGGATTGTGATTGATCATTGAGCTTGTCAGAGTTCATATGATGGTCAAAGTTGATTGTCTCTGCATCTATCATTGTTTTTGTATAGATTTTTGGCCTGGTTGCACTCATTTCTCTCTTCATCACTTCATACAAGCCTTACCAGGTTGCTCTGAAACTGTCTGTTTTGTCATTTTTATAGTATGGTAATATTACATTCATATACCACAATTAGCCATTACACAGTAGGACACCCTTTTAGTTTCCAGTTTTTGTTTACCTCCCCAAAAATGAGTGACTATGAATATTTTTATACATATAGAGCCTTTTACTCTTTCTTCCATTTCTTTGGGGTATAAGACTAGCTGTAGTATAACTAGGTCAAGAGGTATGAATAGTTTAGCAGCTTTTAGGGCATAGTTCTAAATTACTTTCCACAATGGTTAGACTCATTCATAGCTCCACCAGTAGTATACTAGGGCCCTTCATTGAATATAATTTTTATTGCATTGTGATTAGTAAATTATGAGTTTAGTGTTTTTCTTTTCCTACACTTTTGGTGAGGTCTTTATGCCCCAAAATGCAGTTGGTATTTGTAATCAAATTAAGCAGTGATTTATGTTTTATTGTTTTTTTTTTCTTCATGAAACCGTCTCCAAGTTTTATTTGTTAGTTCAATGGCTTTTTTTTTTTGCTTTTTTTTTTTATTAATCTCTCCTTTAATTTTCACAATTTCCATTTTGGTGTTTAAGTGGGGATTTATAATTTGTTCCTTTTCTAGTTTTTTTAATTGCATGCCCAATTCATTGATCTGTTCTTTCTCCCTTTTACTGATAGGTGTATTTAGAGATATAAATATTGCTTTGACTGCATCCCCAAAATTTTGAAATATTGTCTCATTATTGTCATTCTCTAAAATGAAATTACTATTTGTTTCTTTGACCTACTTATTCCTTAGGATCAAATTATTTCATTTCCAGTTAACTTTTAATCTGCATTTCTGTGGCAATTTTATTGAATGTAATGTTTATTGCATTATGGTCTGAAAAGCGTACATTTAATATTTCTGCTTTTCTGTATTTGTAAGGTTTTTATGCCATAATACATGGTTAATTTTTGTGAAGATGCCATGTGTAGATGAAAAAAAAGGTATACTCTTTACTATTCCTATTCACTTTTCTCCAGCAGTCTATCTTATCTGATTTTTCTAAGATTGCATTCATCTCCTTGATTTCTTTCTTATTTATTTTATCATTAGATGTATCTAGCTTTGAGAGGGGGAAGTTAAGGTCACCCACTAGGGTAGGTTTACTGTCAATTTCCTTTTACAATTCGTTTAACTTTTCCTTTAAGAATTTGGATGCTATACCATTTGGTGTGAGTGGGATGATGAAGCACTCTCATGGAATCTGGTTCTTGGCCTTTCTGTGAGTTGAGTGGAATGAATGGGGGTGGGGACCTTTTGGCATGGCTCAGGGCTTCTGGTTGACTGCTAGGCCTAAGTTTAGAGTTACTAAAATCACCTGAACTGTGTCCTCACCAAATAAGGAAAAAAGTGTTTTTAAGAGTTTGGCATTGGCTAAATTATACCTGGGGTAGTAGATTTCCGCGAAATTGTGAGCCTGTACTCCACCAATGAGGGTAAAAGGCCAGTGGTGGTGGGGTGGGGTTGGGGGGGGGCTTTGTTTATGTTAGACTATAAAGCTAAGTTCTGCCCTCTGGGCCCCACCTCTCCCTACCCATTGTCTATGGGTTAAGAGACCACCCTTTCCCACGGGAACTTAATAAAGAAGTTTTTCTGTTTCTAAATCTGAGACTTGTGACTTTTTAAAGTTAATTGCTGGCAGGTGGTCTCATCCCACACAAGTGCATAATATTTAGTATTGATAATACTTCACTGTCTATGGTGCAGTTTAGCAAAATATAGTTTCCCTGCTTATTCCTTTTAATTAGATCTGTTTTTGCTTTTTTTCTCTGAGACCCTGATTGAGACCCCTGCATTTTTTACTTCAGCTGAAGCATAATAAATTCTGCTCAAGCCCCTTATTTTAACTCTGTGTGTCTCTCTCTGTTTCAAACATTTCTCTTGTAAACAGCATATGGTTGGATTTTGGTTTCTAGTCCATTCTGCTATCTACTTCTCTTTTTATTGGTGAGGTCATCCCATTCACATTTATCTATCTGTTTACTAACTGTTCATCTCTCTCAGCTCTATTTTCTTCTGTTTATCCTCTCTCCTTTTATCTTTTCCCTCCTCTAAAGTCTATTTTGCTTCTGAATACTGACTTCTTTTATATTACCTCCTTTTTATCAAACCCTCTGCCCCCTCCCCCCTGCCCCTTCTCTTATCCCCTTTTCCTCCTACTTCTCTGTTGAGTAAGATTGATTTCTCTTACCAATTGAATAAGTATATAGATTTCCCTTCTTTTCATCAATTTATATGTGAATGCAGTTCAAGTGTTGCCTGCCCATCCACCCACTGTTTTCCCCTCCATTCTAAAATCTCTTCCTTGCATGCTTCTTTTATGATACATTGTTTGCCAATATTAGATTGGTTTTTAAAAATTTTTTATTCATTTTAAACTTAAATACAAAATGAGAAAAGAAAAAAGAGAACATTTCCATGTAAACAGCAGAAAATGAGAGGATTCGATATAAAGCAATAAATTTCCATATCAAACTGTTTACTCTTTTTTTAAGCCTATGTAATAAATTCTACACATTGTTTTCAAAGCTACCCAGCTGCTCTGTGCTTCCTCCTAAGTTTTCTTTTGTTCTCTGCTGTGTACTTTTTTCCTTCCCTCTCCACCCCACCCTAGAGATGGCTATAATTAAATTTGTATATAGATGTGTATGTGTGCGTGTATACATTCACATACAGATATATATATATATACACACATATATATTCATATCTGTAAACATATACACACACACACACATATATATATATGTACAAAGACATACAAAGAGAGAGAGAGAGAGAGATACGTATATGTAAGACCAAACTATACATATTTCTATTTGCCAGTTTTTTCTCTGGAGGTGGATTGCATCTTCGTTCATAGGTCCAAGTCTTTCCATGTTTTTTCTACATAACCCGCCTCATCATTTCTTATATCACAGTATTTTATCTCAATCATGTATTAGCTTGTTTAGCCATTCCCCAATTGAAGGACCTCTATCATTTCAGCCAATCTGATAGGCATAAGATGATATCTCAAAGTTGTTTTAATTTTCAATTCTCTGTTCAATAATGATTTAGAACATTTTTCATGGTTATGTATAGTTTTGATTTCTTCATTAAAAACTGTCTGTTCACATCCCTTGACCATTTAATTGGGATATTACTCATATTCTTATAAATTTGACAAACTTCTTAATATATTCGAGAAATGAGACCTTTATCTGACAGATTGTCTATGAATGTTTTTCCTCCAGTTTTCCACTTCTGTTCTAATCTTGGATGCATCGATTTTATGTATATAAGAAATTTTTAATTTAATATAATAGAAATTATCAATTTTATACCTTAACAACACTTTCTAACTCTTGTTTTCTCATATATTATTTCTCCTATCCATGAGTCTTATAGGTAATATGATTCAGGTTCTTCTCTTTGTGATATATCCCTTTATATTTATGTCATGTATCCATTTTGACCTTATCTTAGTATGTGGTTTAATATATTGGTCTATGCCCAATTCCTGCCAGGGTTTTCCCAACAATTTTTACCATATAATGAATTGTTATCCCCAAAACTTAAATCATTACATTTGTCCAACACAAAGTTACTATAGTCCTTTAGTCCTGTTACTATAGTTCTATAGTCCTGTACATTCTGTGTCTACTCTCTTCCACTGATCTCTCTTTCTATTTCTTAGCCAGTACCAGATAGTTTTGATATTTACTGCCTTATAATATAATGTAAGGCCTGGTATTGCTGAATCTCCTTCCTTTACATTTTTTTTCATTAGTGTCTTTGAAATTCTTGACCTTTTGTTCTTCTAAATTAATCTTTTTATTTTTTCTAACTCAGTAAAATGAATTTTTAATAATTTAATTGAGATGGCATTGAATAAATAGATTAGTTAGGTAAAATTGTCATTTTTATTTTATCATCTTTGCCTACTCAGTAACAATAAATATTTATCCATTTATTTAAATGTGACTTTATTTGTATAAAGAATGTTTTATATTTATGTTCATGGAGTTCCTGTGCCTATTTTGGCAGGTATAGACTCAGGTGTTTTATACTTTCTAGTTATTTTAAATGGTCTAAAACAATTTTGAGCAATATTGGAGACATATAGCATAGTTTCCCTATTTTCTCTTTAAAATAAATCTTTTTTAGCCTTAACTTTGTCTGAGGTAATGATTAGTACCCATACTTTTTTTTAGATAATAAGTTCTACTCCAGCCCTTTATTTTAACTGTGTATCTCTCCTTTTTATTGTGTTTCCTGAAAGTGACATACTGTTGCATTCGGATTTTTAATCCATTCTGCTATCCATTTCCATTGTATGGATAAATTCATTCCTTTCACATTCAAAATCATAATTACTTGTTGTGTTATTTCCCTCCATCCTATTTTTCACCATTTTTCTTCTTGCCCTGTTTACCCTATCCCTCCTCACTCATCTAATTTACTTTTACCCACTACTTTGCCCTACTATTCTTTAACCTACCCACCCCTCAAAGAGTCCCTCCCTTAATCCCTTAATCTACCTATTTTTCTAAATTTCTCCCTTATCTTCTCCTAATTCTTAGTCTACACACCCTTCTAAAATTCCTTCCCTTATCCTATCCCCTTGCCCTCTCATTTCTTTCTACATTTGGAAGATTTTATACCTTTCTAGATGTATATGTTGTTCCCCTTTAACTCATTTTTGATAAGAGTATGGTCCCAGCACTACCAGCCCTACCCCCTCACTTGTTTCTTTTGTATCACTTCTTCCTTTCATGTCTCACTTGTATGAGATAATTTACTCCTTTTTATCTCTCCCCACCCAGTTTTGTTTTTTAGAATCACCCTATCATACACAGCTCAGCCCAAGACTTTCTTTCAAACTACTCAGATGACAATGACAGTCATAAGAGTAATGATAACACTTTTACATATAAGAAGTAAACAGTTTGACCTTATTGAGTCCTTGTAATTGGTCTTTAATGTTTATCTTATATTTCTCCTCAATCTTATATGTCAAATTTTCCATTAAGTTCTGTTCTTTTTTGTCACCAATACCTGGAAGTCTTTCATTTGTTAAATGTCCTTTTTTCATTCAGGATTATGCTTAACTTTTCTGGGTAAGCTACCCTTGGTTGCAACCCCAGCTCTTTTGCTATATGAAATACAGTGTTCCAAGACTTACAGACCTTCAACATAGAAGTTACTAGGTCTTGGGTGATCCTGATTGTAGCTCTGCAATATTTAAATCATTTTTTTCTTCTTGATTCCTATGTTTTCTCCTTAACTTGGGAGGTTTGAAACTTGGCTATTTTTTTCTCCTAGGTACATGGGTGGGGAATCTGTGGCCCTCTAGGTCCTCAAGTGTGGCCCTTTGACTGAATCCAAACTTCACAGAACAAATTCCCTTAATAAAAGGATTTGTTCTGTAAAACTTGGATTCAGTCAAAAGGCCACAGCCAAGGCCACATGTGACCTCAAGGCTGCATGTTCCCTACTAGTAGGAACTAGGATCTCTTTCAGGTGGTGATTAGTAGATTTTTTCTAGTTCTGCTTTACCTTCTTCTAGAATTTCATGACAATTTTCCTTAATAATTTTTTTTGTAATATTGTATCAAGATTCATTTTTTGATTGCAGCTTTCGGGTAGCTTAACAATTCTTATATTGATTGTCTCTCCTTGATCTGTTCTCCAGATGAGTTTTTCTGATGACATGTTTCACATTCTCTTCAATTTTTTTTCATTCTTTTGATTATTTTTTATTATTTCTTTCTGTCTTTTAACATCATTAGCTTCCCCTTCCATAATACTAGTTTTCAGGGAGTTATTTTCTTCCTTAAGTTTTTGATTCTGTTTTAGCATTTAATTGACTTTCTTTTCATGATTTTCTTGAATCATGCCTAATTTCTCCCCAGTCTCTCTCATTCGATTTTTAAAATACATACTTTTTAAGTTCTTCTAAGAAATTTTTTTTTGGCTTCTGACCATTTGATTTTTCTCAATGAAAAAAGGAGTGGCATTTTTAGCTCTACTATCTTCCTCTGAATAAGAAACCAGATCTTCTCTATCCTCATAGTAGCTTTCTCCTTTGCTTACTCATTTTTATTTTTAGTTTTATTTTATTTTTAGCAGCTTATTATTATAATCGGGTTCTAGTCCTGAGGTGTAGGTAATGATGCCCCAGGCTTCAGGTCCTTCTTACTGTTATTTTCTGAGCTCTGTCTTGGGGCCCAACCTTGGACACTCCTCTCTACTTCTAAGCCATGGCTAGGGCCCCCAGCTGCAATGTCCTACAAAAGCTCTGGCTCCCTGTCGTCCCTCTATGGGCTGCAAACTTCAGCTGTCCTCTCTGCCCTGGAACTGAAGCCAGGGACTGTGATCTCCTTCAAGTGCCCACAGCCAGCAGGGTCCCTGCCCCTCTGCTATCCCACTCACCAGGTGTGTGCTAGCTCCTACCCTCAAGGAGCTCACAGTCTAATGGGGGAGGCAAGTAAACAAATCTATACAGACAAGCTATGTACCAAATAAATATTAAGTAATTAAAAGAGGGAAGGGCCTGGAATTGAGAGGGGCTGGAAAAGGCTTGCTGTGGAAGATGAAATTTTAGTTGGGACTTAAAAGAAGGCAGGGAAAACAGCAGGCAGAGATGAAGAAAGAGAACATTTCAAGCATGGGGTACAGTCAAAGACAGTGCCTGAGCTGAGAAATGGAGGGTTTTGTTCATGGAACAGCCAGAAGGCCAGTATCAATGGATCAAAGAGTATGTGAAGGGGAGTAAGGTTTAAGAAGGCTGCAAAGTAATACCACTTCTAGGGCTGTATCCCAAAGAGATCATACAAATGGGAAAAGGACCCACATGTATGAAAATATTTATAGCAGCTCTTTTTGTGGTGGCCAAGAATTGGAAATGGAGGGGATGCACAAGTTGTTTTATATGAATGTAATGTAATACTGCTGTTCCATAAGAAATGATGAGCAAACAGACTTCAGAAAAACCTGGACAGACTTATATGAACTGATGCTGAGTGAAGTGAGCAGAATGAGAAGAACATTGTACACAGTAACAGCAACCCTGTGCTATGACTGACTTTGATAGACTTAGCTCTTCTCAGCAAGGCAAGGACCTAAAACAATTCCAGAAGACTCATGATGGAAACCTCCATACACACCCAGAGAAAGAACCATGGAGTCTGAATGCAGATCAAAGCATACTATTTGCTATATTTTTTTGTTTTTTCTTTCTCATGACTTCTCCCATTCATTCTAATACTTCTATACAACATGACTAACGTGAAGATGTGTTTAATAAGAATGTATATGTAGAGCCGATATCAGATCACACACCGTCAGGGGAGGGAGGGGGAGAAAATTTAAAACTTATGGAAGTGAATGTTGAAAACTATAAATAAATTAATTTTTTTCAAAAAAGGCTGGAAAGGTAGGAGGGGGCTAGGTTATAAAGCACTTTGAATGCCAGAAGAGGATTTTATATTTATTCCTGGAGGCAATAGGGAGTCACTGGAGCTTATTGAGCAGGCTGGTGGTATGGTCAGACTAGTGCTTTAGGAAAATTACTTTGGTGGCTGAATGGGAGATGGAAGTTAGTCTGGAGAGGTTTGAGGCAGGCAGACCCAGTAGGTTATGGCCATAGTCTGGGTGTGAGATGATGAGGGCTCACAGCGGAGTGGTGCCAGTGCCAGAGGAAAGAAGGAGTGCTATAAAGGTGAAATCAGTAGGCCCTGGACAATCGATTGGATATGGGGTGTGAGAGAGTCAAGGATGATAACTAGGTTTCAAGCCTAGGTGTCTGAGAGGATTGTTACCCTGTACAGTAATCAAGAAGTTCGAAAAGGGGAGGTTTGAGGATTAAGATAGTTTTGTTTTGGACATGTTGAGTTTAAAATGTATACTGGACATCTAGTTTGAGATGCCTTTAGGCAGTCACAACTGTGAGATTGGAGTTCAGCAGAGACTTTAGAGCAAGGTAGGTCAATTTGAAAATTATCAATATAGAAATGGTAATTAAATCCATTGGAGCTGATGACATTTCCAAGTGATGAGATCAAAAAGTGAAGTCGTCTAGAGGGAGAAGAGAAGAGGGGCCAGGCCAGAACTCTGTGGGACACCTGTGGTTAGAGAGCATTGTCTGGACTCTGGACAAAGATCCAGAAAAGGAGATTGAGGAGAGGTCTGCTAGATCAGAGAACACCAAGATGAAGGTGGTGTTCTGAAAAGAGGACCATGGAGAATAGCTTTACAATGAGGGAAATCATTTCAAAGAGGAAAAGAAGAAGAGAAAGGACACTGATAGTTCTAATACAATTTGAAAAGTGATTATCAATTTTATGCCTGTTGGAAATTGTGGCTATCTCCTTTTCTGTTTGTATCTTAGTTTCAAATGTGTAGCATACTTCAAAGGAATGCAACTGCATTTCTTATAAGTTATCTAATTGAGACCTTTTATTAAATTAAATTAAATTTCTCTTTAGACAGGTCTTACTTCATCATTGTATAATGGTGAGTTTTTCCTGCATTTCTCACAGGTTCCATACCTACTATGAGTGAGGTGCTGTAATAGCATTTTATTCCTAACAATATTTTGTCTAAAAAGCTAGGGAAAACTATTTAGAAATGTAATACCTTTCAGCTTGGATGGTCAGTGAAAACAACATTGTTTTTGTAACCTCATTCTTATTTTTATATCAGAATATGCAGAAAATGTCCTCAGGAAAATCCCATATTGAAAAATGAATAATCTGTTTTCCCCATTAAATATTTTGTATTAGCATGGGTTGAAATCTCTGTAAATAGCAGTTTCTTAAAATTCAGTTATTGTTCTCATGTATTTGATTGAAAACTGAACTTGAAAATTGAGTTTTCCAGTTTATTTGTAAGTAGATCCAGAATAAATCAGCTTCATGCCTTTTGCTACTGATATATTGAATTGACTTAAACAGAAACACATTAAAATGTAACATGAGAAGCATATAGAAAGAAAGAAGTGGCATCATAATTACCATACAGACATTCTATTGACCCAGCTATTAGGTTTTCATGTCACCAGAAAAAGTAAGAGTCAAGCTCATTAAAGTAAATGCAAAGACTTATTTTTTATTTGTTAAAATTATATTGTACCAGTTTACAGAAGCATGACATTGATATATTGATTGTAGAGTTGATTACCACTCACAGAAGGGCATTTTCCAAATAACAAGGAAAATAACATTTTTACCTCTGGGCTTTAGCCTGAAGTTGGCCTCCTCAAACTCCAAAGTAATAGTTTCTAAGTGGTAGGGACTTGAGGATTCATGACTAGTGTATTTTAAATGATTAATATCTTCTCCTTCCACCTCTGAATCCAACATGAGGAATTTTATTGCTTTTTAAATTACATTGCAATTTAGGAACTGTCTTTTATGAAAGCTCACCATGGCATAGAAGGTTCTCAAAGACCGTGCTTTTGACCGTCAAGGAGCTTCAACCTTTTTGCTGGTACTAGTGGAAAGGCTTTTAGCACAGCCTGGCCTGCACTGATTTTGAATCTGTTATTAGTGGACCAGCCTAGCCAGTTTCAGATAGTCCCCTCATGACATTCACTACAGGGAGGATTTTTTTTGGGTGAGGGGTGTGGCAACTCAAGAAATCTGGAGGAGTTGTGGGCTGTGTCAGTTGTCAGTTGAAGTAGTTCTTGCATCAGTGAAATCAGAAATATTTCAGAATGTGAACACACGGTGAGTGTGAAAAACTTTGTAACAAATGGACTCCACAGGCCATGTTTCTTTCAGTGTTCGGACCTTTTTAGTCATTCATCTTCAACTTTAGTTATTTATGTTTATGTTGTTCAAGTCATCGTGCATATTCTTTTCCTATTCTGCTTACTTCACTAGGCATCCATTCATCGGTTTATCATATTCCCATGCTTTGCTGAATTCTTGTTATTCATTGTTTCTTATGGCATAGTAATATTCTATTACATTCACATGCCACCCTTTGTAGACCCCTGCTAATCACTATGCTTGGCTTAAAAGAAGAGCTGAGAAAATGCAACCCCTCCTTTGGAGACATGAGGGAGTATGGTTTTGGAACATTGAATACATAGTCATTCACATGATGTGTTGTTTAGCTCTTTCCCTCCCTCCCTTCTTACCTCCCTCCCTCACTCCCTTCTTTCTTCCCCTCCTCCCCCTTCCCCTCCTCCTCCTCCTGCTCCTCCTCCTCCTTTTTCCCCTTCTCCTTCTCCTTCTCTTCCTCCTCCTCCCTCCCCTTCATCTCCCTCTCTCCCCTCTTAGTATAAAAGGTTTTCCTCTTTTACTTTTCAGCGTCTCTGTTTTAGTCTCTGCATGCCTTCAACACTTGCTTAAGTTTCATTTGGAGACAGCTCCGTATAGTTGCTAATGCTTCCTTCTTTCTATATGATTCCCACGTATAGTTTCTGTGATTGTAAGCTAGGCTTTTACCCATCCTTTGCCTCTTGGGCTTTTTCATCTTTCTTTTTTTCTCTTCCATTCTCAGTACCTTTTATTGAGCTTTCTTCCATAGTGCTTGAACTTGTCCCCTTTCCATTCCTGTGGTGTGGAGAATTCCTTTTGCTCAGCTCTCCAGTGCTGGAAACCCTTTGAACTTGGAAGATGTGGGAGTTCAGCTGGATTCCTGCCTAGTAAACTCCCCAGGTACAGGACAGTAGCTGGATTCTAGATATTTTCCTTTTAAGTCAGCCCTCTAGTGCCATGTCCCTCCCTCCCTCCCACCTCCCACATAGCTGCACACCTTTTCTCTAATATACCTTGGAAGGCCCAATGTTTTCTACATGTTAAGGGGGCGGGGGCTCAAATGCAGTTGCTATTAGAAGATGGGTTATAAGATGCCCCAGCCAAAATCTGAAAGAGGAGTGTGTTTGTTGGGTGTATAGTGTGCCCTAGGTTGAGTTTATTACAATCAGGTAGGAGCTTTTAAGTAATTTAACCCTCTAGTGTTACTTAAGAAGACTTTACATGTTTGGAAGTATTTCCCTTTTTACCTCTTTATACTTCTATTACTATAATAATTACTGTAGATTTGATGTATATCTTGTTTTTTGGAGGCTGTGGACCCAGCTATAATACTGTGCCTCCCCCTCTCCCAAGCGGTTGTATTGAAAAGAATTATACTGGGACATTCTTGATTTTACAATTTGTAAAAACGATTTTAAGTCCCTTGGGTTTTGATTCTCAAGATATCTAAAAGAAAGGAAGATTGCAAAAGAATGGAACAGAAAATTATTTTTATTATTATCCAAAACCCAAAATGTTATTGTGAAGATAGCAGCAACTATGAACCCATCTGTTTACTTTGTCATCTCTTTAAAATCTTTATGATAATGGTCTTTGACGCATTAAGGATATCTGGAAGAAGCCATAAGAAGGTAATAGGCAATATGCAAAATTAAACTATTAATATCTTTTGTTTTTACATCACATTGACTTCTGAATATAACTTTTATGTTCCCTACCCAGAGAGCCATCCCTTGTAACAAAGAGGAATACAAAAAGTAGGGGGTGGGGGTGGGGAAAGTTCAGCCAAGTCAACTACCATATCAAGTCTGAAAATAATTCCACACCCATAAGCCCCAACCTCTGTTTCAACATGAAGGGAAGGAAGGTACATCATCTCATCACTTCACGTAAATGAAATTGAAGGAGGAACAAGATCTAGGTAACACCTGTGTCCCATAAGGTTCCATCCTAGGCCCTTTTCACTACTTCAATTGGTCTCATCAGCTCCCATGAACCTCTATACCTCTGATTTTCAAATCTACTTAACCAGTTGTAATCTCTGCTGAGGTGCCTTTCAGCTATCTTGAACTGGACAGACATCTCAAACTCAGCATATCTGAAACATTTTCTTTTCCTCTAAACCTTCCTCTCCTCCAAACTTCCTTTTTACCATCAAGCAAACCACCATCCTCCATTTCCCTCAGAGTCACATGTTCTATATCATTCTTGACTCCTCACTATCTCTCACTCCTTTTATCCAATCTGTTGATTTCCCCTTTGCAACATCTTTCCAACACTCCACTTTCTCTTTCCTGAAACTACCAACACTATGTTGCTGGTTATCATTTCCTGATACCTAGTAGTAGCCTGCTGGTTGGTCTGCCTGCCACAAGTCTCTCCTGACTCAAGTACATCTTCCATTCTGCCACTAAAGTGATTTTCTTATAGCCTAGGTCTGAACATTTCAACCCTTGCCTCCCTCCCGCTCCCTGCCCAATAAATTCCTGTCATTCTCTTTTCATCTCCAGAAACAAATATGAAATCCTTTCTGGCATCCAAGGTCATTCATAACCTGCCTGACCCCCACCTCTCTCTAGTCTTTATGCCACAGCCTACTCCCTCCCCCATGTACTCTCTAGTGACACTGTCCTACATGCTATTGCTAAACAAGACACTATGTCTTGGCTTTGGACATTTTCCCTGACTGTACTCCATGTCTGTAATGTTCTCCCTCCTCTCTTTACCTCTAAACTTGGGATTTAAAATGATCAATCTTCCATAGAGGGCCTTTTCCCAGCCCCCTTATTTCTACTACCTTTCCTTTGTTGATTATTTCCCATTTATTCTGTATATAGCTTGTTTATACTTATCTGTTTTCATGTTTTCTTCCATATTAGATTGTGAGGTCCTTGAGGGCAGGGCTTGTTCTTTGCCTTTCTTTGTATCCCCAGTGCTTAGCTCTGTGCTTGTTACTTAAGAAAAGCTTACTGACTCACAGACTAACTCTTCTTTCCATTTAAATTGTATTCATTGTGTATATTATTTTTCTACTTTTACTTTCTTCTTTATCAATTCAGCTTTATCCATACTTCTCCATATTCATCATAGGAATCATTTCTTATAGCTTCAAAATATTCTAATACTTTTATGTACCTTAGTTGCACTGCTTAGTCAGAGGGCATTTTGTTTGCACATCTTTGCTACTACAAAAAGGAGTACTACTTTGATTATTTCATTATATGTATAATATAATCAGGACTTTTCTTATATGTATATATAATCTTTCTTATATGTATATATAATCAGGACTTTTCTTTCTCTCTTTGATCTCTTTGAGACCACATGCCTAACAATGGGATCTCTGAGGCAAAGGGTCTGCACATTTTGATCACTGTTTTGATTTTCTTTTAGCATAATTCCAGAATTGTTGGAACTGTTCACAGCTCCATCAGCAGAATACTAGTTTGCCTATCTTCCTGCAGCCTTTCTGATATTGACTATTTTTACCTTTTGCCATCCTTACAAGTCTACTGATTGTGAGATGAAATAACTGCTTTGATTTACTTTTTTTTATTATTAGCTATTTAGAGCAATCTTTCATATGGTTGTTAATGGTTTGAAGTTCTTTTGAGTGCTATTTGTTCCTATCCTTTGAATGCTTTGTCATTGGGCAATGTCTTTTTGGTCTTATATATTTGATGTCAGACCCATATGAGATGTTTGATTCAAAATTTTTTTCCCCAGTGACCACTTACCTTATTAGCCTTGTTGCATTAATTTTGTTTATGCAAAAACATTTCAGTTTAGTGTAATCAAAATTCTCTATTTTTTTAATTTTGTGGTCACTCCTATCCCTTGTTAGTTAAGACTTCTTCACACATATATGCATGTATATATGTGTGCATGTAGCCTCTCTGATTATAATGTCACTTTACTGAAGGCAGGGTCCTTTTATTTTCCTCTTCACATTCCTAGCATAGTATGGAATGTAAGGCTTGTTAATTGATTTCCCTTACCATAGCATTGAAAGTTGTTTATATTTTACCCTAAAAATTGTAATCAGTCAGCAAGCATTGATTAAGTGCCATACTATGTATCAGGTACTATAATAAGTGCTAGGGATATGAAGACTAAAGTGAAAAGTCCCTGCCCTCTCTTCCCCTCCCCCCTCTCTCTGCATGTGTATACACACATATACACATACATATATATTCTGTGTATGTATACAGAATATATAGAAAATGAATACAAAGTAATATAAAATTCTTGTCTTTATTTGCCTATTACTGTTGAGGGTACCACCATTATTTCAGTCACTCCAGGTGTCAGCCTTGGTATCATCCTTGTGTATTCACTCTCACCCCACATAGCTAACCATTTGCCAGATCTTGTCATTTCTATCTCCATCATATCTCTTGTACAAATCCCCTTTACTTCACTCATATATCTGGTACCCTAGTTCAGAACCTCATCACTTCTCACATGAGCATTTTAATAGCTTCTTTTTTTTTGAGGGGGTAAGGCAGGGCAATTGGGGTTAAGTGACTTGTCCAAGGTCACACAGCAAGTAAGTGTGTCAAGTATCTGAGGCCGGATTTGAACTCAGGTCCTCCTGACTCCAGGGCCAGTCCTCTACTCACTGGGCCACCTAGCTGCCCCTGCACCACCTAGCTGCCTCAATAGCTTCTTGTTTGTTCTTCCTGCCTTAAGCCTCTCCTCTTTGTAATCTCTGTTCATGTATGTATGTATGTATGTATGCATGCATGTATGCCTGTAGCATCTCTGATTATAATGTCAGCTTCCTGAGCGCAAGGACTTTTTACTTTGCTTTTCATATCCCTAGCATAATGTGGAACTTAATGCTTGTTGATTAATTGATTATAATTTTTTCTTATGATAGGATCTTTAATATTCAGGTCACATACATTTTACATATATTATGGCATGCTGTATAAGATGAAGATCTAGATGGAATCGCAACCATACTACTTTCCATTTTCCCAGAAGTTCCTATCATATAAGCTTTTCTCTAGGTAATTTATATTTTATAGTTCATTGAACATGGCATCATTGAGATTGATTCCAGTTTTCCTTCTCTAGTTTGTTCCACTGAACTTCTAATAGCTGAGTTTAAAGTACTATTTTTCCCTCATTCTTATTTCACTGTTTCTTTTAAAATTCTAGATGTTGGATTTCTCCAAATGAATTGTTTTGTTATACATACATACATATATATATATATATATATGTATCCACAGAGAGAGACAGAGACAGAGTCTCCTTTTGGTAGTTTGATGAGTTTAGCAGTAAATCTGTTAATTCTTTCAGGTAGCATTGTCATTTTTATTATATTGGCACAGCTCATCCATGAGCATTGAATATCAGTATCATTGTTTGAATCATTCTTTATTTTTTTAAGGAGTGCTTTGTAATTCTAGATATACTAGTCTTGAGAATGCCTTGATAGATTGACTTCCATATATTTTTTTAAAATTTATTTGAATGAGACTTCTGAGATGAACAAAAAAATCTGAGAGACAGAATTTCTGGGTAATTAAGAATCCATTTATTAATTAGGTTAGCAAATAATAAATTGAGGTCAGTAGTCTCTTTTTAACCAAAGACCCCATATGAGGGGGTAACTGAATGTTTAAATGCCTTTGGAGAGAGGGGTGCCCCTGATGTGTGGAAATCAACTCTCGTTAATAATTAATGAGCGAATGAATATTATAGTGAGGTGGGCTTTTTCTAATGAGGTCTGTGGACTTTGATCATGTCAGTACTCTCTGATCATATTGCCTCCAGGAAACTATACAAAACGATCTGTTCTCCTCCAAGTCCTACTTAAGTTGAACGATAGTGGGATTACAGTAAGAATTCCACCTAGATGAGGTGGTCTGGTTGGGGTGAATTTTGGGGTCAGGTAAGAAATGTCCATGAGAGACTGGACTTTGAATAAAGCAAAAAAAGGAGCTTTGGGTCCCCTATACAAAATTGTTATTAATATAAAAAGAAAAAAAATCATTTTCTTACTTCCCATTCAAGTATTCCCTCCTAGATTTTGTTGTGGGCATATAGAATTGCTATTGATTTTTAAGTGTTCCTTTTTTATCCTGCTTCTTTACTAAAGCCATGAATTTTCTCACTTTATTTTCTGGGATTTCAAAGTGAAATCATTGTGCTGTCAGCAAATGGCAATAATTTTATCTCCTGTTAGCCTATATTTATGCCTTAAATTTCTCTCTATTGTCTTAATGCTACCTCTTGCATTTCTAGAATTATATCAAAAAACCATTGGGAAAGGGAACAATTTGCCTTTCATAACTATTGGGAAAGCTACAGTTTGTCCATTGTAAGTGACATTAAATTTTGGTTTTAGATAAATATATTTTATCATTTTTAAAAGGTTTTTTTCTTCATATTTTTAGCATAAATGAGTATTTTTAATCCTTTTTGTGAAAGGCTTTTTCTGCATCTCTTTATATAATCAGGTAGTTTTGGATGCTTTTACTTTCAATATAAATAATAATGTTAATTATTTGCTTGACACTGAACTACTTCCTTGTATCTGTGGCATAAATTCAGCCTATCACAATGAATATGAATAAACTTGGGGATAAAATACTGTATTCTTTTTGTTCACATTTAAAAAAAAAAAACTTTTTTTTGAATCAGTATTTATTAATGTGTATGTCAACACAATTGTGAGGGTACCGGTACTGCAGTGGCAAAGATATACCAGATGCTGTGCACTGGAGGTCTCCTTTGCCTAGAAAGCTCTCTTGGCTCACTTCCTTCCACCTCTTGGGCTTCCCAGTTTCATTCAAGACTCATTTCAAGCATCACTTTCTTCAAAAGTCCTTTGTTAGTCAACATAGTGGTAGTGTCATCTTTTCTAAGGTTAACTGAATTTATTTTTAATATATCTTAGGTATATGTACATCTTGTCTTCCATGTAAAGGGTGTAAACTTCTTGAGAATAGAGACTATTTTATTTCTGTCTTTGCATGTCCAGCCCCTAACACATCCACTTGTATTGCCTGATTTTTTTTTCCATATCACTTTCCCTTCAAGTACCTAACATCACATTTCCTGTGTCCGATTTTCCCTATGTCTAGAATGTTACACCTTTGTTTCTAATGATTTCTGTATTTGTGAAAGCCTCAGCTCACATGTCATCTCCTACACAGAGTCTTATCTGATTCCCTTAACACAACATTCTTTCCTTCCTACTTTGCCTATATATAAAAGAATGGGTGGGATGTCTTCCATGGAGACATTGGGTCATTCCAGAAGAATGGATTCATGGGTGTTTTTTTTTGAGCTTACACTTGAGCTTCTTTTGCCATCACAGGGAGTGATGAGTCATGCAATTTAAAAAGAAATTGACCTATATCTTTATCACAACAAGAAGATTACTTCAATAAGGGATTGAAAATGTTTTTTCGTATGACATCCATCTGCTCATTAAGCATGCTATCTTAATATTTATTAGTGATTGTATGATTTGTGATTTAATGCTGATCCCTATTTCACCAGTCATAATATTGCCTTCTTTTGGAATACAAATGAAAATTATTTTAATGATTAATTTATAAAACAATTTCCATGTTATTTATGACCCATGGTTTAGCATCATAAGCTCTGAGCTTACAGAGACAAAGTTTGCTCTTGGGAAAAGCCCCCAAATTATATGTTTGTTTCATGTATCCCTACCTAGAGTTTCCTCTAGGAAACTTAGAATAATGCCTATCTAAAACTCCAAAGATGTTGGTAGAAGGGCCCCCAGTTCCACTTCAAGCACGCAAGATAAGAATGTTCAAGACAGTCTTTATTTCACCCCATCTGAAATGTAAAGTAAGGTAAAGCAGAGGTGTGAAACATGCAACCCACAACACTACCTACCGTGTGCAAGCTAACCCAAGTTAAAATGTCATTGGGAAATATTTAACAAAATAAACACAAATATACTAAAACATATAACTTTATATTTTGAAACTAAGTGCACATGCACCTAACAAGGATCCCTATGCATGGTTTAGTGGTCCCTGTTTCTATTTGTGTTTAACACCACTGATATAAAGGATCCTTAGTAACCCATAAATTAGCAATATAATTCTCTTCTTTGTACTGAGTTCCATCCTCACCCCAGAGACCTCTGCAGACTTTGACTTTTACAGTACCACCGTAAGGACTTGGACTTCCCAAGGAGAGAAATGACCTTGGGCTGCTGGGGAGGCAATGCTCTGACTTTTTGGTGTGTTCTACTCTTTATCCTAGGGCCCTATAACAAGTTCCCAATCTTGTGGTACTGGTATAATACCCTAGACTGTCCCTGGAAGGTGAAATAAACTCAATCACCCCCATTCCCATCAGATGTTCATTGTCTAATTAAATTATAATGAAGGGAGAGCACAGTCTATTTTTTGTCTCTCTCCAGAGTGCTTCCCTGCTACCTTGCTGTTCTTTCTACTCCACTGCCATGTACTAGATCAGGGGTGGGGAAGTTTGGACTCAGTCAAAGGGCTGCACTTGAGGACCTAGAGGGTCATAGGTGGCCCCAAGGCCTCAAGTTCCCCACCTCTGTACTAGATCCTTTAGGAACTCTTGGAACTCCTCCAGATTGCTTGATTTCAGACACCCCTACAACTGAAGCATGAGATTTATTTCTTTACACCTTTTATTCCTTGAGCTGAGAGACCTTACCACATTTGCTACCACTTCTTGGGGCAAATGAATTAGAGAATATGCAACTCCTATATGCCTTTGCCTAAGGCCGGCATTAGTGGCTCCTAGAAGAGAGGTAATCCTGATACAAAGATACTCCCTTTATCACTAGCCACATCTGCTCTTAAGTCTCTGGTTTTGATCTGTGGTTTTCTCTCCAGTTTGTGTTTAGCTTAGTCTGGAACTCCCTGACTTAAATTTAGTAAATATGCTCCCTGTTATAGGCCCAATTTAAAAGCATACCCTTCATCCAAACTGGCTTGAATCAATGAAAATATTTTCATTAGAAATAATTCTCATTAGAAATAAAATTTTAAGGGGCCAAGAAATAGCCAGGCCCAGGAGATGGCCTCAGTGTCCTCAATAGGATATCTTTGGGCATGTTCACATCCTATACATAGAGAGGTAAATGTTGCCATGCAAGTCTCACACAGTGGCTGTTCTTATGAAACTGCTCAGAGCACCTTAGTCAGTAGCGTTCTACATATTGTTACAGAAGCTTTAAACGAAATCAAATTAACAATCTCCATTTGGGAAATTAGTAACTTTATTAAGCAATGAATATTTATTTATAGAACATATTTCATTACCCTATGCTGGTGTTTGCCATTATGTCACTATACAAAAGTGATACTTGATTTCTCTCTTACGTTACTGTTTCTACGGAGTCATCGACCGCAACATTTGGTTCAGAAATGTTTATTTAAGCTTCCATCTTTCTGGTAGAATAAAATCAAGATTATGGCAACATTTTTTTAATGATAGGACCCTTCCCCATATTGAAAAGTTTTAGTTAGTGGTTCTACGTTTTGCCTGAATAAGTCCAGGAGCCCAGAGATATAGAACAGAGTAGGTCAAAGCCTATTATTAAAGTTATAAAACCATTATTTCTCTTTATACAGAGTACCTCTCTGAACCCATCACAGTCTCAGCTCCTAGATGATCACATGACTAGAAGGTTTCTGTTTTCTATGGAAAACTTCATAAGGGTTTCCATTTAATTTCTGAAATATATTAGGGTTACAGTTCATCTATTTTCTGGATCATTAAATATAGGAGATAATATGGCAATCATATTGATCCCACCTCTGACCTTAACGTTAAGAACACTGAGGTTTTTTCTTGTGGACATTATTTCTTTGAAGAAGGAAATTCACTTGTCCCTGAGGCCTTGTCACTATATAAGAGTTTCTTTCTGTGTGAGCATAAAATGATTGATTTTGCCACCATACTTCCTCAGGATTTTCTTCTGATGGCTGCAATGTGATGTACGTGTTCTTTCATAAATTCATAAGGATTCTTTATGATATGTTCTCTGAATACACTAGTTAAGCTATTAGCTTCAAAGGTCTGTGGAAGGTCAAGAAATATACCACATAACATTTAATAATGGTAATAAACTGCCTAGTCTTTAGAATGATTATGAGAATGAGGCCATGCATCTCGGAAATAAGAATATCATGACAGTGATTCTCAAAATAATGCAGGCTATTTTAAAAACTGCAAATACAGAACGGTGCTGAGCTGGAAAAAATCCAGTTAATTAGATGATGAAGCAAAATGTAGTCAACTACCTGACCATCTTACAAATGTACTGTTTGTCCACAGTCAGAGATTCTTTGTCCCCAGATATGTTGGTTCTCCGTACCCCTCCAATTCAGGAATTCTTGTAGGAAGCAGGGCATTTGGCTCATGGCCTCCATCTGGTGTCATTTTCAGTCAGAGGAAAAATATATCCACTTTGGAACATAACTTATCTACTCTGGACCTCATGTTTATTATCTGTACAATGTTGCGGTTATGCTAAGGTCACCCCCCCCCCCCCCGCGACTTAATAGCATTTTGTTTTTTTCCAATTCCAAGTAAAGGTAGTTTTCAACATTCATTTTTGTAAGATTTTGAGTTCCACATTTTTCTCCCTCTCTCCCTTCCCTCCCCCCTCCCCGAGACAGCAAGCCTTCTGTTATAGGTTGTATGTGTACAGTACACATTAGTAACGTTGTGAAAGAAGAATCAGAACAAAACAGAAAAACCACAAGAAAGAAAAAGCAAAAAACAAAGTGAAAATAATACGCCTTGAACTGCATTCAGGCTCCATAGTTCTTTCTCTGGGGATTGATAGCATTTTTCATCATAAGTCATTTAGAATTGTCTTAGATCTCTGCATTGCTGAGAAAGCTAAGTCATTCACAGTTGATCATCATAGGGTATTACTGTTACTGTGTATAATGATCTCCTGATTCTGCTCACTTCAATCAGCAGCAGTTTGTGTAAGTCTTTCCAGGTTTTTCTGGAAGTATCCTGCTCATCCTTTCTTATAGCACAAGAGTATTCCATTATATTCATATTCAACAACTTGTTTATCCATTCCCCAATTAATGAACATCCCTTCAATTTATAATTCTTTGCCACCACAAAAAGAGCCGCTATAAATCTTTTTGTACACGTGGGTCCTTTTTTCATTTTTATGCTCTCTTTTGGATACAGATCAAAGTGATATTGCTGGGTCAAAGGGTAATTTATAGCCCTTTGGGTATAGAATTGTTTTCCAGAATAGTTGAATCAGTTTACAACTCCACCAACAATGCAATGGTGATCTAACTTTCCCACATCTTCTCCAACATTGATCATTTTCCTTTTCTGTCACATTAGTCAATTTGTTGGTGTGATGTGGTACCTCAGAGTCATTTTAATTTATGCTTTTTTCTAATCAATACTGATTTACAGCATTTTTTCATATGACTATAGATAACTTTAATTTCTTCAAATGAAAACTGCCTGTTCATATTCTTTGACAATTTATCAATTAGGGAATGACTTGTAGTCTTATAAACTTGACTCAGTTCTTTATTTTAGAAAAGAAGCCTTTATCAGAAACACTGGCTGTAAAAATTTTTACCCAGCATTCTGCTTTCTTTCCAGTCTTGGCTGCATTGGTTTTATTTGTACATTTTGATTTTGGATTTAATGTAATCAAATTATCCATTTTGCATTTCAGAGTGTTCACTATATCTTGTTTGGTCATAAATTCTTCCCTTCTCCATAGATATGACAGGTAAACTATTCCTTGCTCTCCTACTTTGCTTACAGTATCAGTCTTTATATCTAAATCATGTACCCATTTGTGTTGGTAACCAAAAATGGGCTCCTTAGCACTTAGTCAACAAGTGCCCTTGAGTAGTTTGGCTTTTTCCCCTGAACTGAATGCTGTTTGTACGTTGGATTGGAGTAAGCTTGTCGGCCCCTTCACCTTGCTTCCCTTGCTTAAGCTGATCTAAAGAACCTGTGCTTTCCCGGTCAACCCCTTCACCTTGCTTAAGCAGATTGAAAGAACCTGTGCTTTCCCTGGCGTACCTTACACCCCCGCAGAAGCCAGATGGTTAAAAAAAGCTTCCATTGGAGCCAGAGGCTGCTACACGCCACAGCCGAAGCTGAAGCAGGAGCTGCCGGTAGCAGAGCTGACCTACGGGAGGAAGCTGAACAAGGATTTGAGGCTAGTGGGTAATCTTTTTACTATAGAGGGGAAGCATGTATATGATTTTGCTGTACACCATCATGCTTCTCTGTGGCCTCCTGGTTACTCTTGTGAGGTGTACTTATTGGGCCTGGAAGCTTTTGATCAATATATCAAAATGGGCATGCTGGTTCATGGGTTGGTTACTGTGGAGCCTAAATACATGCTTTGATTCTTCTGCCTCCTAATTTGAGAGTTTCTTATATCCAGCGGTTCCAAACCTTTCAGACATATATATGATCCTCTTTGAGATTATAAACTCTGCCCTCCTAATACACCATTTTGACCTTATCTTGGTATACTGTGTGAGATGTTGGGATAGGCCTAGTTTCTGCCATATTATTTTCCAGTTTTTCCAGTGGTTTTTGTCAATTAATGCATTGTTATCCTCAAAGCTGGAGTGTTTGGGTTTTTCAGTTGATTACTATAGTCATTGACTACTGTGTCTTATGTATCTAACCTATTCCACTGATTCACCACTCCATTTCTTAGCCAGTAACAAATAGTGTTGATGATTGCTGCTTTATGATATACTGTTAGATCTGGTATGGTTAGGTGACCTTCCTTTCCTTTTTTCATTAAGTCCCTTGATATTCTTGACCATTTGTTCTTCCACATGAATTTTGTTATTATTTTTTCTAACTCTGTAAAATAATTTTCTGGCAGTTTGATTGGCATGTCATGGAATAAGTAAATTAATTTAGATAGAATTATCATTAATTATCATTTTTATTATATTAGCTTGGCCTATCCATGATCAATTGATATTTTCCTAGCTGTTTAGATCTGACTTTATTTGTGTGACGAGTGTTTTGTAATTGCATTCATATAGTTCCTGGGTTTGTCTTGGCAGGTAGACTCCCAAATATTTTATATTGTCTATAGTTATTTTAAATGGAATTTCTCAATCTCTTCCTGCTGGGCATCTAAGAATGATAATTTTGTTTCCTCATTGACTATTCTAATTCCTTCAATTTCTTTTTCTTCTGATTTTGCTAAAGGTAACATGTCTAGTACAATATTGAATCATAGTGCTGATAATGGGCATCCTTGTTTCACTACTGATCTTATTGGGAAAGCTTCTAGCTTATTTCCATTACATATAATGCTTGCTGATAGTTTTAGATAGATACTGCTTATCATTTTAAGGAAAACTCCATTTATTCCATTTAAGGAAAACTCCCTAGCATTTTTAGTAGGAATGAGTCCTGTATTTTCTCAAAAGCTTTTTCTGCATCTATTGACATAATCATATGATTTTTGTTAGTTTTATTATTGATATGATCAATTTTGCTCATAGTTTTCCTAATATTGAGCTAGCACTATATTCCTGATGTATAACACCATCTCTTGTTTGGTCATAAATTCTTCTAAATCCCATAAATCCCATATGGTCATAGCATATTTTCCTTGCGTTAACTTGCTGTAATCTCTTTGCTGATAGTTTATTTAAAATTTTTCCATCAATATTCGTTAGGGAAATCGGTCTATAACTTTCTTTCTCTGTTTAAGCTCTTCCTGGTTTATGTGTCAGCCCATATTTGTGTCATAAAAGGAATTTGGTGGGGCTCCTTCACCTCTTTTACCAAATAGTTTATATAGTATGGGAAATAATCATTCTTTAAATGTTTGGTAGAATTCGCTTATAAATTCATCTGGCCTGGGAGATTTTTTTTCTTAAGGAATTCATTGATGGTTTGTTCAATTTCTTTTTCTAAAATGAGGTTAAGTATTTTATTTCCCCTTCTGTTAATCTGGGTAATTTATATTTTTGTAAATATTCATCCATTTCACCTAAATTGTCAGATTTTATTGGCCTCAAGCTGGGCAAAATAGTTCCTATTTGTTACTTTAATTTCCTGCTCATTGGTGGTGATTCACCCTTTTCATTTTTGATACTGGTCATTTGGTTTTCTTTTTTTAAAAATCAAATTAAACCAAAGGTTTTATCTATTTTATTAGTTTTTTCCCATAAAACCAGCTCTTAGTTTTATTAATCTCTCCTTTAATTTTCAGAATTTCTAATTAGATATTTAATTGGGGATTTTTAATTTGTTATTTTTCTAGCTTTTTTTACTTGCACACCCAATTCACTGATCTCCTCTCTCTAGTTTATTCATGTGAGCATTTGATGGATTAGAATGGGAAGAAATCAGAAGTGGAAAGACCAAATAAGGAAGAGAGGGATAAAAGGCACTGGGTTGGTGCTGATAACTAAGATCCCCATCCCCTCACCCCATCCAAATTCTTGGTAGGATACTTAGGGAAGGTCCCTCTGATTCTAGCTTTCTGTTCTATTCCACTTGGCCAAGATCTGTATATGCAAACTGGGACATTAATCAATAAAGGAGACTTAAAGCAACCCAGAAGGCAGCTTGGACATATATGAGGGTGTCTGATACGGCAGAGGATATAACTTTTCTCTTCTTGACTCTATCATTATTCTACTGAGGTTTTGAGTATCTATCTCCCTATGGCTTAGATGGTAAGAAACTGATGGAACATTATATGTTTTGTATGTATGTATATATCTATATACATAAATCCTGAAGAAAAGTAAATTAGTTTACACAAAAAGAGAGAATATCCTTCAAATCAAGACATATGTCTTCATGAAAAAAGATCAGTTTTCAATAGGGTCACAGACTATCAATTATTCCTCAAAAAACTGTCAGGGAAAATATGAATTATTACTTTTGTTGTAATGATGATCAGCTGTGAAAAACTTGACTACTTGCGTCAATATAATGATCCAAAACAATTCCAAAGGACTCATGATGAAAAGTGACACTCACCTCCAGAGAGAGAGCTGATGAACTCTTTTTATAAACTGAAGTATAGCTTTCTAGCTTTCTTGTTATTGCTTTTTAAAAGCAATATGGCAATGTGTTTTACATGATTTCACATGTATAATTGATATCATTTTGCTAGCCTTTTCATTGAGTGGAGGAAGGTTGGGAGGGAGATAATTTGCATCTCAAAATTTAAAAGAAAATGCTAAAAATAATACAAATTTTTAAAAAAATTAATAAAAATAAATTAGCAAAATCAATATACAAGACATGTTCATGTACCTCAATTAAGAAACCCTGTATCACACCATGCAACCTCAATGTAACCTTTAATTTCTCAAATTTCAAAGCTTCCATATGTTTCACAGAGGTAAGTGAGATTTTGTTTGTTTTATTGTTCATCTACGTGAATGGCAATTGCTAAATTGCTAAATAAACCCCCAAACTGTTAAAAATTTCAAATATATTGTGGTTGGTAAGAGTTAAGTTTCTAAGCTTATAAGTTACTTATTTCTGAATAAACATTTATACTTTTGGAAAGAGCATCTATTAAAAAAAATTTAAAACATCCAAATGGGATTTTTTACCCTGTCCCCATAGTTTTGTATGACTTTTGATGCTTTCCTTTAGTATTTGTATGAATAATCCCACTATAGAAGTTAAATCTTTTCTCTTTAAAAGTGCCAGGAATTGGACAGAAGCATACAAATCACGTAGGTACAATTCCTACCACAGTTCAGACATGTATGGATTAAATGGGACTACTACAACAAAGATTGTCTCATTTTCAAGGTCTTTTCTTATAGTAAATCTAAGCAAACAATGAATGGGATTTCCCTGTGGTAAAGCTGCATCCCAAGATATGCTTTTTCAGGAGGCTTTTCTTTTCTTCCGCAATGTTTAGAATGTACCTGGACTTTGTTATTTATTATAACTCAATGAAAAGATGAATGTAATTTATTTTTTCCATGCTATATCTCTGCCACTGATAGTGATATATTTAATAGTGGACATGCTACTGTCAAAGTACTATGAACCCAAATAACTAAATTTAAAAAAAGAAACTTGGTAAGGAAATTGAGACAACCAATCAGTAAAAAAATCTTCAGTGATAACATTTCTTTTGTTGAGATTTTTTATTTTTAGTTTACAACACTCGGTTCTACATAATTTGGGGTTCCAGATTTTCATCCCCCTCCTCCCCAAAATGGCATGGAATCCGATGTATCTTCTACATATGACTTCACATTGAACTTATTTACACAATTGTCAAGTTGTAAAGGAGAATTATGACCAATGGAATGAATCATGAGAAAGAAGAACCAGAACCAAAAAAAAAAACCCAAGACAAAAACACAAGAGGAAAAAAAATAAGGGGAAAAAAGGCAAGCATGAAGTGTGCCTCAATCTTCATTCAGACTCCATAGATCTTTCTCTGGATGTAGATAGCTCTCTCCATCATGAGTCCTTTAGGGTTGTCTTTGCACTTTGTATTGCTGAGAAGAGCAAAGTCTATCGGGGTTAGCCATCACAGAATCCATATGTCTATGGTTGTGTATAATGTTCTCCTGGTTCTGCTCCACTCACTCAGCATTATATTGTGTAGGTTTTTCCAGGTTATTATGAAGTCCATATCATCCTCACTTCTTATGGCACAATAGTATTCCATTACCTTCATATACCACAACTTGTTCAGCCATTCCCCAATTGATGGGCATCCCCTTCATTTCCAATTCTTTGCTACTACAAAAAGAGCCGCTATAAATATTTTTGTACTTATGGGTCCATTTCCCATTTGTGTGATCTTTTTGGGATACAACCCTAGAAGTGGTATCGCTGGGTCAAAGGGTATGAACATTTTTATAGCCCTTTGGGCATAACTCCACATTGCTCTTCAGAATGGCTGGATCAGTTCAAGTCCACCAGCAATGTAACAATGTTCCAATTTTTCCACATTCTCTCCAGCATTTATCATTTTCCTGCTTTGTCATTTTGGCCAATCTGACGGGAGAGATGTGGTATCTAAGAGTTGTTTTGATTTGCATTTCTCTAATCAGTAGTGATTTCGAGCATTTTTTTATATGCCTATAGATATCCTTAATTTCTTCCTCTGAAAACTGCCTGTTCATATCCTTTGACCATTTCTCAATTTCTATAAAGAATTTGATGAATGAATACTAAGAAATATAATTTATGTCTCCCTTCATCCGATGTTTTCCAAATTTTATTATATTGGCTTATTTATTATAGTGCTGATGAAATGGGATATCTTTACTGTCATGGTATTGGGGTAGAGAGGCCTGGCCCTTGAGTCAGATGATTTGAGATCATGTTTGCCTATAACATATTAGCTATATGACCTTTCATTACCCCTGACAACTCTCTAAGACTACAAGCTGCTGATCTACATGGTTGAGGAAGTTTCAACTTGGGGAGTTCCTTACGCTGAAGAAATTGTAGATCTAGTCAGTCTCCTCTCTGACACTTAGACTTCCACCCCCAACCCACTTCACACAAGTTAGGTATGATAGACCTCTGGGGAAAACTGAATGAGAATAGAAGTGGTATATCTTTTTCCTCAGCTGTACATGAAATTGACCATGTATTAGGGCATAAAAACCACACAACCAAATGAAGAAAAGCAGAAATATTAAATGCATCCCTTTTAGACCATAATAAAATAAAATTACATTTAATAAAGGGCCATGAGTGCGTATATTAAAAATTAATAAGAGTAAGTAAGCTAGTCCTAAAGAATGAGTGGGTCAAAGAACAAATCATAGAAACGATAAGTTATTGCATTAAAGACAATGACAACGAGATGACATTACAAAGTCTGTGGAATGCAGCCTAAGCCGTTCTTAGGGGAAAATTTATATCTTTTAATGTTTATATCAATAAAAGAGAGAAAGAGCAGATCAATGAAATGGGCATGCAGCTAAAACAACTAGAAAAAGAACAAATTAAAAATCCTCAGTTAAACACTAAATTGGAAATCCTGAAAGTCAAAGGACAGCTTAATAAAATTGAAAGTAAAAATACCATTGAACTAATAAATAAAATGAGGAGCTGGTTTTATGGGGGAAAACAATAAAATAGCTAAACTATTGGTTAATTTGATTAAAAAATGAAAGGGATGAATATACCAGCAATGAAGATGGAATTAAAGCAATTATTAGGAGCTATTTTGCCCCAATATATGCCAGTAAAACTGACAATCTAAGTGAAATGGATGAGTACTTACACAAAATATAAATTGCCTTGATTAACAGAAAAGGAAATGGAATGTTTAAAAAAAAAACTTTGTTTGAAAAGAAATCGAACGAGTCATCAACAAGCTTCCTAAGAAAAAAATCTACAGGACTAGATGGATTCACAAGTGAATTCTACTATGCATTTAAAGAACGATTAATTCCAATACTACATAAACAATTTGGGCAAACAGGCAAAGGAGTCCCTACCAAATGCCTTTTATGACACAAATAGGGTTTTGATACCAGGGAGAGCAAAAACATAGAAAACTATACACCAATTTCCTTAAGGAATATCAGTGCAAAAATGTTAAATAAAATACTTGGAAAGAGATTACAAAAATATATCATAAAGATCATATACTAAAACCAGGTGGGATTTGTACCATGAATGCAGGGCTGATTCAATATTAGGAAAACTATTAGCATGACTGACTGCATCAATAACAATGAAAATCATATGAATATATCAATGGATGAAGAAAAAGCCTTTGGAATAAAAACAAGACCCATTTGTATTAAAAGACTAGAAAGCATGGGAATCAATGAAAACTTTCTTAAACTAGTAGTATCTATCTAAAACTAAGAGCAAGTATTATCTATAATGGGGATAAACTTGATGCTTCCCCAGTAAGATCAGGAGTGAAACAAGGATGTTAATTATCATCGCTATTATTCAATAATGTCTTAATATTGTTAGCTATAGCAATGAGACCAAAAAATAAAAAAAGACCCTGAAGGAGTGAAAATTGCCAAGGAGGAAAAGTACAATCACTCTGAAAATGATATGATAGTATACTTAGAACATTAGAGAATCAACTAAAAAACTAGTTGAAACAGTTAACTTTAGCAGAATTGCAGGATAGAAATAAATCCATATCAGTCATTGGCATTTTTTTTTTTTGTATTACTGATAAAACCCAGCAGGAAGAGATAGAGAAATTCCATTTAAAAAAAAACAGCAGGAAATACAAAGTACTTAGGAATCTACCTGACAAGACAAACCCAGGAACTATTTGAACACAATTACAGAACACTTTTCACACAAATAAAGCCAGATCTTATTAGCTAAACAGAGGACACATAAATTCAAGGAAAAAGCATTTAATAAAACCATATAGCAAAAAGTGACAACAATTATTACATGACCCTTCCCCCATTGGAAAAACCCAAGGGGTAGTCTCCTAACAGTTTAATATTTAACTAGTAGGAAAGGGCAAACATGAGGAGGATGTGATGATAACAATGGGAGTCAGTCGTATACACAGTGAATGCTTGTGGCCACAGAACTTACACAAAGAGGAAATATACCAGAAAATGATAGATCTGTCACAGATACAGGAAAACATAGGCAAGACATATATTTACCCAGGAAAATTCCACCCCAGGGCTACAGGTTTACAAAAGATATCATCTTTATCCACTGAACACTCACGCAGGACATAAGTACAAGTGAGGCTGATGACTTTGCGCAACTCTTCTTCACGTAAATCCAATTCACACACAAATCAAGGCATCATCCTGTGATGTCATTGGTCCTCTTCAAAAATGAAGGACGAACAAGAGTAAATGATGGAGGTCCCTGAACTACAACAGAGGTATGCAACAGGAACATGTATGCTGAGGTCACATGTAGAGAACAACAGGTAACCAGAGCATACATGTAACTGGGGCAACCCAAGTCTGATGATACCAGGTTGCAGCTGTCCTCTGGTGATTTCACATTTCCCTTAGGATATCACATCTTGACTCTGCAGAGATTTTCTGCTTCTCTTTAGGGTTAGCTGATGGCCATACTTGTTCCACTTTATCCTGGATGTAAGAAGGATGATGGCTCTTTTTTAAATTTTCTTTTGGAGGGGGAAGGCAGGGCAATTGAAGTTAAGTGACTTGCCCAAGGTCACACAGCTAGTGTGTCAAGTGTCTGAGGCCGGATTTGAACTCAGGTCCTGCTGACCCCAGGGCCTGTGCTTTACTCACTGCGCCACCTAGCTGCCCCTGATGAGTGCTCTTTTTATCCATAACACTCAGCCTAGGGCAGGTAAACAAAAGCCAGGCAGGAAAATTCTATTTTGCACAGGTATACACACACACATATATACCTTCATATGTGCACTTACATATATAACAAATAGAGGAAAATATAAACCTAATTCTTATAACTTTACATATGATTAAACAATGCAATAACATGAAAGAGTAACAGATTGTATTAGGGAAAGAAACATGTAAAAGCAAAGACAAACAATACGCTACAAATTAAGAGATAGGAAAAAAGTTAATGCATTATCGGATGAATACAAAAGAACCAGGAATTGCAGTCATGTTACAAGATAAAGCAAAATCAAATATTCAAAACATAAAAAGAATAAGCAAGGAAACTACATTATGCTGAAAAGAACCGTTCACAACAAAATAAAATTAACGTTACACTTACACGCTCCAAATACCTCAGCATCTAAATTCTGAGAGGAAACATCAAATGAACTAGTGACAAAAAGATTTCATAAAGTAATCATTAAAAGAAAATATAATAATGAAACAGAGTAGCAAAGCTTTGGGGATGTAGGTAAAGCAGTCCTCACTGAAAAACCATATCCCTACAAACATATATTAACAAAAACAAAAAAGAAAAGGTTAATAAACTAGCTATGCATTTAAAAATTTGAAAGGGCAATGGAGTCGCCACAGAACCAGTCCTGCACCCATTGCCAGCAAAGGGTGCTTTGTAATATCTTTCTGACCTGTTGTCCAACCTCCTTGCCATCTGTGGCCTGAGAGTTCTTGAAGCTGTTGATGTAACTGCCTTTAAGGCCCACGACTACTGCTGGCCCAACTTGTGCTCCAAGCCAGTCCCCAGCCCAGTGTCAGAAACCTCTCCTGCTGACCTCCTAAGCTGTCTTATGCTGGAAAAAATGTCTCACTTCCACCTTGTATTGGCTCTGCTGCTTCAAAATTTGATTTGAGGTATCATTTTAAAGTAGTTTGGACAGGAATGTTAGGAGAATTAGGCTGGGTTGCTGCCTCCACACTGCCATTTTGGCTCCAACTGAAACTTTTTAAATAAAATCCTGTCAGACCACAGTGAATCATCCAAGAAATCATTCATTACAACAAAGTTGGACTTATTCCATGGATGCAAGTGTGGTTCAAGAGTAGGGGAAAAAATCAATGTCATATTAAAAAAAACACGCTTATCTCAATAGATGTAGAAAAAGCCTTTAAAAAGTACAAAACTCATTTATGTGAAAAAGGATTCAAAGTATAAGCATCAAGAGCCTTTTTTAATATCATAAAAAGTATCTGTGGAAATCCAAAAACAAGCATCATATGCAGTGATGCAATTCTGAAACCTTTTCCAACAAAGGCAGGAATAGGGCAAAGATGGCTGCTCTCTCTACTACATTCCCCAATAGAAAAAGTTGTCAAAAGTCATGAACAAATAGTTCTCAAAAGAGGCAGTGTAAAGTATTAAGCATACAAAATAATGCTTCAAATCATTAATAGGAGACATAGAAGTCAAGACAACTTTGAGATTTCACTTGTCAACCTAAAGATTGAGAGAGATGACAAAAAATTAAAATAGCCAGTGTTGGGGTTGTGGAATGATAGGCACATTAACACATTATTGGTGGAGCTCTGAAATGGTATAAGCAATTTGGAATTATGCAAGTAAAATAACTAAAATGTCTATACTCATTGGCTTAGAGATTCCATTACTGATCTAAGTTTACTCTTACCAGCAAACCAGAGGCCATAAGAGTTTGAGCAAAATGCATTTAAACAAGCAGCAAAGGAAGGAAAGTGACAATCAAGCATTAGCCCAGCCAGTTACAAAAGTGAAAGGAGTATCATTTCCCCACAGTTTAACACTCAACAAAAAGAAAGGTCACATAGGAAGAGATTTTAAGTGATTGGGGAACATTTGTGACAAACCATCGAGTGTGGTCATCACATGTTTGACAAAGTATACGCTGGGAACCCGTATGTCTAGGTCACATTTAGAGGGGAATGTAAGCAAGACAAATGGATATCCAGGGTAACTCATTTTCTAGGTTGAAGGTTTGCCAATGATCTCTGGTATTATCATCTTTCTACCAGGCATCACATTGCAACTCTATGTTGGTACGTTCTTATCTCGTGGTCAATGAGCAAATCTTGCCAACCACATTCTGAACTTTCTTTCTTTAGGGCTTTGTGTTGGCAACACTGTCCATTAAAGTCCGGTGCTTAGAAATCCTTTCCTGCCCTTTTGTTACTAAGCTCCCTGCTGAGGGCAGCCAGGCAGAAAGGTGAGATGGTGAACCAATGCAAAGATTGATTCTTTTTTGGATTGTTTCTTGTACTGGATACAAGCCCTTGTAGCACAAAACAATTAGAAGTGGCTTAAAATTTAGTTGTTAATTTTGTTTTATTTCCCATTAGCTCAATGATTCATAAGGCCAGTTTAAGGCCCAAAGCACTCTGGGGTCAGCACCCACTCAAAATCACAATCAGGAACTGCCACCAATTGGTTTATTCTTACCAGCCAACCATGACATATATGAGGTTAAGTAAAAAGACACTTAATCAAATAACACAGCATAAAAAAAATTGACAGCAAAAGTTGACCTTAGTTTTCCAAAAGCACAAGGAATATGCTTGTTAAAAACTTAATACAGGACCATTAAGAAAAACACATAGGAAGGTATCACATGTGACTGAGAAACGTTTGTGGCTGGGGTACATATACATATAGCTGATGAGTGTAGCCAGTAAACTTGTAGCAACAAGCATACACTGAGAATCTGTAGGCCTTGGTCACCTTTATTTATATGTGTCACCAAGACATACAGACACGCAGGGTAACTCAATCACACTTCTTCTGCAGGATGAACTCTGGAGATCTCATCTCTCTGCTGATCTCCCGGGCAGAGTTATTTTCTACACTCAGCTTCTGGGCTACCTCTCCTTAGGTTTATCTGGTAGTGCTGTTGGCTCCTGTCAAAAAAGTAACAAGAAAAGATTATTCCAGTTCCACTCCTCCCCTGCCAAGCCACAAGGCGTATGTTCCCTAGTAATTTAAAACTGAACCAGTAAGAAAGGGCACCCAGGTAGAAATCACATGATAGTGGAACATTTTCCACAATGAATAGCTTGTGGTCATTAAACTTTACAAAGAAGTATATAAAGGGAACATGCATGTGCCACTGACAGATATGGGTTCATATCACTGGAGCACACATGTACCTAGAGCAACTGGATCTCAGTGCTGCAGCTTTGTAAAGATATCATATATGCCTACTGACCATTCACAGAAAGAATATGTACAAGGAAAGACTGGGGCCTGTGACCCTGAAAATATCAGTATGCAACAGGAACACACATGTCTGTGTCACATGTTGGGTTATAGATTAGCTGGGCACACATGTATCCAGGGTTTGTTGAAAATATCACAGGTGACTTTGAATATTCATGAGGAAGTAGGGGAGGTACTGGGAATGACTGTCACCAATGAACTTGCACAGAAATGTATATAACGGGAACACATGTGGTGAGGATACATCAGCATGGCATACATGTAGCTAAGGCCACCAAACTCTTATGTTCTCAGATTGCTAACTTTATCCCTCTGACTGGCATCACATCTTAACTATCTAAGGAGTAATTTCACTGATGTCATGGTAACTGAATTTCTTAGATTCTTCTCTTGATGATTACGTACTGGTCACATCAGCTCACATCTGCTAAGGAATACTGATCAGAAGGCCTTTCATAGATCCAGGCAAAATGATACCCTATTTGTTCCATAGTACCCAGCAGAGGGCAGACAAACAAAACCACATTGGTCGGTCCACTCAAAGTCTGGTCTACACCTTCCTGTCTTTTGTACGAAAGAGCCTCTCTTAGAAAATCGTTTTGAGTTGAGGTTAGAATTTTTTGTATAACACTGATTTATTTTAAACTTAATCCAGTTTTAAATGTCTCTGGGGGTCAACACTCACTAAAAAGCAAAGCCGTGGAGCCATCACTGATAGGTTTACCCAGAGGACACAGGTTTATGCAAAAAGCACTTAGTCATCACTATTGATTAGGGAAATGCAAATTAAAATAACTCTGAGATACTACCTCACACCTATCAGATTAGCTAATATGATAGAAAAGGAAAAATGACAAATGCTGGAGGATAAATGTGGGAAAATTGAGACATTAGGGCACTGTTGGTGAAGTTGTGAACTGATTCAATGATTCTGGAGAGCAATTCGGCCCTATGCCCAAAGGGCTATAAAACTGTACATAACATTTGATCTGAAAATACCACTGCCTAGGTCTGTATCCCAAAAATAAATTTAAAAAGGGAAAAGAACCCATTTGTACAAAAATATTTATAGCAGCCCTTTTTGTGGTGGCAAACAATTGGAAACTGAGGGGATGTTCAACAACTGGGGAATGGCTAAACAAGTTGTGGTATATGATTGTAGTGAAATAGTATTTACTATAACAAATGATGAGCAGGATGATTTCAGAAAAACCTGGAAAGACTTAACATGAACCGATACAAAGTGAAGTAAGCAGAACCAGAACATTGTACACAGTAACAGCCATACTCTATGAAGATCAATTGTGAATGACTTAGCTATTCTCAGGAATACAATGATCCAAGACAATCCCAATACTCATGATGAAAAATGCTATCTGCCTACGGAGAAAGAACTGATGTTACCTGAATCCATACTGAAGCACACTATTTTTCTATTTCTTTCTTTGAATCTTCTTGCACAGAATGACTAATATGGAAATATCTTACATGACTGCACATGCATAACCTATATCAGATTGCTTACCATCTCAGGGAGGGGAGGGATGGAATTTGGAACTCAAACCTTAAAAAAAAAACAAATGTTAAAAAGGTGTTTTTACACATAGCTGGGGGAGAATAAAATATTATTTTTTAAAAAAAGCATTTAGTCCAGCAACAAAGCAAAGAAAGTGAATACCCCCATTTTTCAGTGGGTAGGTACAGTGAATACTTGTAGCTATCAATGTTGTATCACTAAGTATACATGAGGTCCGTGTGTGTAGAGTTACACATCACCATAGAATGGGAGACAATTCAATCTCGATGCTCCAGGTTTGACAAAGATACTGCCTGTAACCACTGAAAACTTAAGGAAGAGATAGAGTGGGTTCATTACTTGATTATCCCAGCCCCACAAAAGTCATGTGTTCCAAGAGTTTAAAATATAGCAGCAATGAGAGAGAAAACACAGGGAGATAATATGTGAAAGTAGAACATTTGTGGATGGGATACATATAGGTAACAGATGTTGCCACTGAAGTGTACAAAGAAGTATACACCAAGACCCTGTATGTTTAAGGCATGTTTAAAGGGATCCAGGAGCAGCTAGGTGGTGCAGTGGATAGAACACTGGGCTTGGGATCAGGAAGACTCATCTTCCTGAGTTCAAATCCAACTTCAGACACTTCACTAGCTGTGGCCAAGTCACTTAGCTCTTCCTCAGTTCCTCAACTATAAAATGAACTGGAGAAGAAAATGGCAAACCATTCCAGTATCTTTGCCCCAAATGGGGTCACAAAGATTCAGAAATGACCAATCAACAAAAAGGGATACACCAACAAAATGTAGATTTCTTTCATATATAATGTTATGTGTCACTGGGGCATATGTTTACCTGGAGCAACTAAATCTCAGTGCAGCAGATTTCCTAGTCTTCTGGTGACCTCATCTCTACAGTATATCACATCTTAGCTCTTTGATGATACATTCTAATGATCTCATCTCCCTCCTGGACACCACATTTCAGCGCTCTGCTGATACATTGTGCTGATCTCATGGTCCTTGAGCTACTCTCTGCAACGAGCTCCTGGCCTTTCTCTCTTCAGGATTTCCTGCTGGCAATGTTGGCTTCTGCTTATTAAAGTGAATTGGCCGGAAAGCCATTCCTGCATAAGGGCAGCATGACAGGCCATTTGGTACTAAGCATCCTGCTAAGTGCTGGCAGGCCAAAGGCAGGCAGGGCTCCACCATGCAAAGATTAAGAATATTCTTTGGATCGACAGTTTCTAGTAAAAAATAAAAGTTCTTGTGACACAAAATCATGAGGTTGTTTAGAATGTCCTTTTAAGTCTTTTTGAAGATCTTAACATATGTCTATGCCCCAAGAAAACCAAGGCACACTGGGGATTAGCACCTACTCTAGAACAGATACCAATGCCTTGACTTTTAGCAGCCAACCAAAAACATATGAGTTAACTAAAAGGCATTTATGTAGCCAAACAGAAGGGCAAGAAAAGTGAGAAGAAAAAGTTATCCTAGTTCCTCCAAAAGCATGAGGTATGTATTCCCCCAAAATTTGATACTCTTGCAGTAGGTAAGGACACTTAGGGATCACATGTGACAGGTGACCATTTTGGGGGAACACACACAAGTCATGTGGCCCCTGAATTTGTGCAAAGAAGTATACACCAGGAACCTGTACATCTAGGTCATGATTAGGAGGACACATAACCAAAATATACAGATACTCGGGGCAACTCAATCTCAGTGATGCTGGTTTAGCCAAAGATAACAGCTGTGATTATTAAACAACCAGGACCATTGAACTTGAACAAGGAGGTATGCAACAGAAACACATATGCTGAGGTCACATGTAAAACAGCACGTCACCTGGGCATATGTGTAGCTGGGGCAACTAAGTTCTAATATTCCCATTTACCACCAGTGTCCTTCCGGATGCTTCTCCTAAAACTTACTTTCTTGTGTCTTTGGCTTCTGTCTGTTAAAGAATAATGCCTAAAAAGCGTTCTCTGCATAAGAGCAGCATGATGAGCCACCCCTGTGTTACTAAGCTGCTGAGGGCAGGCAGGCGACAATGAGGCACAGTGACCACATGCAAAGATTACAACTGTTACTTAGGGTTACCTGGTTTTAGTAAGGATCCTATGCTCTGAAATAATCTTGGGTGGTTTATCATTTCCTTGTAAGTCCCTGTTAATTCCTTACCATACTTTTATGTTCTCTGGAAACCAATCTGAGAGTCAAAAAACTCTAGAAGTTAGCACCCAGTCAAAAACAGAGATCAGGAGCCCCAGCTGATGGGTTTTACTCTTATCAGTCAACCAGTGGACATATAAATGAATAAAAGACACTAAATAAGATGGCAAATCAAAGAAAGTAACTTGAAAAGATTATCCTAGTCCCACTAAAAGCACAATGGGTATGTTTCCTAACAGTTGAATACTGAACCAGTAGGAAAGGGCATAAAGACAGTGATCATGTGTGATGGGGGAGCATTTTTGAGAGGCATGCATAGCAAACACTTATGGCCATTGAACTCGATTAATTTAAAAGTAGCCTAGGTCTAAAAGACTCTAGTGGTCTGTACCCACTCAACACCAGAACTCAGTAGCCGCCACTAATGAGTTCACTCCTCCTACCTATCAACCCAGGGGATCCATGAATTCAAAGGGAAGAATTTTAATCAAATAGTCTAGAAAGGAAAATGATTATCCCAGCCCCTCAAATCACAAGGGATATGTTTCCCAAGAGTTTAATGTAATGCCAGGAGGAAAGAATGCACACAGAGAGATCATGTGTTACTGAGAGACACTCATGGATGAGATACATACAAGTAATTAGTATGGCCACTGACCTTGGATAATCTGTATGTTTGAGTCACATTTCAGGGTACATGGCACCAAAACATACAGGTACCATGGGCAACTCAGTCTCAATGCTGCAAATTTGTCTTTGAACTTGGATGACCTCAGCTCTTTGATAGCCATCACATCTCAACTCTCTGCTAACACGTTCTATTAATCTCAAGCTCACTGCAATAGATCCTGGCCTTTTTCTCCTCAGGGTTATTACCTGGAGATATTTGATTCTGTCTGTTAACGTACAGTACCTAGAAACCCTTTCCTGCATAAGGGTAGCATGATTGTTCTACTGCTCCAAAGCTCCTTGGTAAGGGTAGGCAGGCAAAAGCCTCTGTGACTGTCACAGCTCAAAGACCAACTATTCTTTTTGGATTGTTTATTTCAAGTAACAAATAAGTCATGTGCCATGAAACAGGCTAAAGTGGTGTAGGGTTTGATTGTTAGTCTCTAAATTTCTTACCAAACATCTGTGCCCTCAGAAAGCCAGTCTCATGATCAAAGTACTCTGTGGGTCAGAACCCATTAAGAAACAGATTAGGAACCATCACCGATGGGTTTACTTTTACCATCCAACTAGAGGACATTTGAGTTCGAGCAAAATGCATTTAATCAAACAGTATATTAAAGAGTGACAAGAAAAGACTGTCCCAGCCCCTTCCTCCAAACACAAGGGGGCATGATCCTCAACATTTTAACATAACCCCATTAGGAATAGCTATCCAAGTAGATATAACATGTAATTGGGGACAGAGTACATACAAAAAGCTAGAAATTGTGTCCAATACCCTGGCAGCATCCATGTCTAGGTCACATTTAAGGGCACACATTACCAAAACAAATGGGTACCCGAGGCAGCTTACGCACAGTATTGTAGATTTAATGCTATCCTCTAGTGACCTCATCTCTTTCATGCATCACAACATAGATCTATGCTAATACATTCTGCTCATCTCATGATTGAGTTCCTATTCTCTTTTTTTTTTTTGAGTTTCTATTCTCAATGAGCTTCCTGGTTCCTCTCTTCAAGCTGACCTTCTGATATTCCTGGCTTCTCTTTATAAAACTGTGGTGCCTAGAAGAACACTTTCCCTTCATAAGGGCAGCATAAAAGCTACTACTATGTTACTAAGCATCCTTCTCAGGCTTGGTAGGCAATAGGCGGGGTGTCCCCATGCAATCTTTGGATTGCCTCTTTTTAGTAAGCCCTTCTCAGCATCCTCTCTTTGAGTCACCTGTTGCCATTCTTGTCTCACATCTGCTAAGGAAAGTTGGTCCTGAATAAGAGCAAACTAGCAGCTCCTTTGTTCCATAGCTCCCAGGTGGGGCAGGCAAGCAACAGACAGACATTCTTCCTTTGATCTGACTCTTAATAGCTATGTAAACCAGAACAAGTAATTGAATGTCTGTATGCTAAAATTTCGTTTTTAACTACCACAAAAATGTTTGCTCAAAATCCCTAGTAGTAAGAGGAGGGTAAATTAACATGGCTTGTAAGATTGTAGGTGCCATTTCCAAATGGCAATAGAGTAAAGCAAATAGTCAATGTGAGAGGGAACAATTGAAAGATTAGCACAATAATATGCCAAAGGTGGGCCAGTGAACTGGTCCCACCATTCTGAAAAGCAATAAAAAATTTGTCAAGTCCTTAAACTGGGTCAATACATTGGAGTCAGGGATATTATTATTGGTTAGAGTCGCCAAAGAAATTAAAGGCAGTGCAAAAGATCTAATATATAAAACAATATTTATGCCAGTCCTTTTGATGGTAGCAAAATACTGGAAGCAAATCAGGCTTCCATTCAAATCCTCTCCCTCTAGCCCTCCCTTGCCCCCTCATTGAGAAGGCAAGCATTTTTATTTAAATTATACATATGCAGACTGCTGATGTCCTCTGAAAAAATTGTGCTATATGAATTAATCAATATTATCAGCCCTTAAGAAATTATGACTATCTTACTCTATAGGGAAGTAAATAAAAGAGGAGGGGGTGTGAGAGAAGGGAGGGTGGATTGGGGAGGCAGTGGTCTGAAGCAAAACACTTCCCAGGAGGGGCAGGGTGAAAGGAGACTGAGAAAGATAAATGGGGGGGGGCAGAAATAGGATGGAGGAAAATACAGTTAGTAGTCATAACTGTGAAAAAATGTTAATAGCAAGTTTCTCTGATAAAGGCTTCAATTCTCAAATATATAGAGGACTGAGTCAAATTTATAAGAATATAAGTCATTCCCCAATTGATAAATGATCAAAGGATATGAACAGGCAGTTTTCAGATGAAGAAATTAAAAGTATCTATAGGCATATGAAAAAAATGCTCTAAATCACTACTAGAGAAATGCAAATTAAAACAACTCTGAGGTACTATCTCATACCTATCAGATTGGCTAATCTGACAGAAAAGAAAGATGATAAATGTTGGAGAGGATGTGGAAAAATTGGGACATTAATGCACTGCTGGTAGAGTTGTGAACCTATCCATTCTAGAGAGCAATTTGGCACTATGCCCAAAGGGCTATAAAACTGTGTATACCTCTTGACCCAACAATACCAGAGAGCAAAGAAAAAGGAAAAAAGGACCTATATGTGCAGAAGTATTTCTAGCAGCTCTTTTTGTGGAAGCAAAGAATTAGAAATAGAGGGGATAGCCATCAGTTTGGGAATGACTGAACAAGTTGTGGTTATGTGATTGTGATGGAATACTATGGAAGCAATCAAAACCAGGAGAACATTGTACAGTCTTAGCAGTATTGTATGATGAACAAATGCAAATGACTTAGCCATCCTCAGCAATACAAGGATGCAAGACACTTCTGAAAGACTTGTGATGAAAAATGCTATCCACTCGAGGAAAAAAAAACCGGATAGATTCTGAATGCAGATAGAAGCATACTTCAAACTTTTCTTTATTTTTTCTTAGCTTTTTTTTTGGTCTGCGTTTTCTCTCACTGCATGACCAATATGGAAATATGTTATTTATGACTTACATGTATAATTAAATCGAATTTCTTGCCTTTTTCAATGACGGAGGAAGGGAAGGAGCATTGGAGATGATGTGGAGTTAAAATTTCAAAAACTGATGTCAAAATCGTTTTTATGTGCAGTTGGAAAAAATAAATTTTTTAAATATTAAGAAATGGTGAATGTTAGAAATTTAGAGAAGCAGAGAAAATTTTGGATGAAAAGTAAACAAAACCAAGAGGATCAAATACTCAATGTTAATAATGCTAATACAGTGCTGAAAGGCAGATAGAGTTCGAGTATGTCCCAGTCCTGTCCTAAGATAAATGATAATCAAAAAGCATTTTTCTTCCCCTTGGTGAAAAGTTGGATGGAAGGGGAGGAGGTGCTGCACAGGATGCATTTAAGAATATTCATACTATATACCTGAAATCACAAGGCATTCCTGGCCCTGCATGTGCCTATACAGAAAGTACCTTACCTCATACTTGGCTGCTCAGAAAATTCCTCTCAGATTCACATCATTTTTTAGGTCAGCAGAGAACCAGAACCACAGGGATGTATTAGTGAAAATATAAAAGGCATTAGCAATCAAACAGCAGAGCCAATAAAACAATGTTAAAATATTCTCCTAGTTCTTCGAAGGGGAATATTGTTTGACAGTTTAACACATCAATAGTAAGAAAGAAGAAAGAGAAGTAGAGGTGGTATATGATCATGGATCATCCACGGAAGGGGCATATACAAAGCACACTTAGAGCCACATAAAATGCAAGAAGAAGTACATTCTAGGAACATACATGTTATATATACATATACATATATGTTTATATGTGTGTGTATCTATCTTCTGGTGACATCATCTCTCTGGTGGGTATCACATCTTAGTTTTCCACCAAGGAATTCTGCTGGTTTCATGCTAGCTGGGTTTTTTGGTGGTGTTTTGTTTTTTGCAAATACCTTTTAAAAAAACCCCTCAGTTTAATACTAGATTCAAGCTAGTGCAGTGTCTGCACCTCTGTATCTTCTTTAAAGTCACCTTCTAGCCCTTGTGTTTCCCATTAATTAAAGTGTAGTGACCAGAAAGCCTTTGATGCACACAGGCATGATAAAAGCCCCTTTATTGCCTAGCTCCCCAGAATGTCCTCTTGTAAAGGAAAAGTCCATTATTTGGATTGTTGGTTTCTAGTACTGAATGCAAAAGCTTCCCCACACAAATTTGTCTTGGAGTTAGAAATTCTTTGCATGTTCTATTCACTTCTTAGCCCACCTCATTGCCAAAATCCTAACCAAAATGGCATGCAAGTTAATCAAAGCCAGAAGTAAACTAAAGAAAGGTAGTAAGGCATGAGCTCTGTGCTCCACTGCCCCATTTTTCCTTTTATTATATGCCATGATATTTATCTCCCAGTAGCATCAGGACCTGGTTTTTGTGTGTACTCTGGATTTGGCCAAAACTTGATGTTTTTTACGTGTGTATGGGCCTTGAGGGAGACAGCTGTACTTTAATGAAAACAAGGCACAGCCTTAGAGTTTGTGTATCTGGCTTTGTGTTGTTCATCTAATCTTTTCTCGCTATGTAAATATGTTCAACTCACTTTGCATCTCTGTGCTTTCTTCATGTCTTAGCTAAAGTATCACCTTTAAAGCCTTTCCCAACCCCCCATAATGTTAGTGCCTACATAGTTATTTACATGTTGTCTCCCTGTGAGCTCCTTGAGAACACAGACTGTATTTTGCTTTTCTTTGTATCCCCAGCACTTAGCACAGTATGTGGCACAGAGTAGGCACTTAAGAAAGCTGACTGACTACTAGTTGACTGACTGTCTGACTCTGTGCTAGAGTTTCCTAGTAGATGACCATAGAAAAAACTGCTAGACTTAATAATAGTGAGAGGAAAAATAAATTAAAATAACTCTGACAGTTATGAACTGAAATTTCTAAGTGGCAAAAACAATTAAAAATGGAAATAGTCAATACAAGAGGAGATGTTTGGGAGAAAAGGGAAAGGAATATACCAAAGGAGGACCTGTGAATCAGTTTAACTATTCCAGAAAACAATTAGTAATCTTACAAGAAAATTCAGTGAAACTGTACATATTTTGTGACTCAAGAGATTCAACTTCTAGACATCAAGGAAGCATGTACATGCATACATTCAGATGTATACATGTCCACATATGTGTGTATGTGTTGCATCATACTTCCAAACACACTAACAGCAGAAGACTCCACTGATGGGCCTTATCTTCA
The DNA here is from genome assembly GCF_011100635.1 of Trichosurus vulpecula. Lineage (NCBI taxonomy): Eukaryota > Metazoa > Chordata > Mammalia > Diprotodontia > Phalangeridae > Trichosurus > Trichosurus vulpecula. The sequence continues at coordinate 35,389,569 of NC_050582.1, forward strand.
CTAGCCAAACAGAGGACCCTCATTAGTTCAAATAAAAGACATTTAATCAAATAGCATAGCAAATAACATGACAATAGAAGACTCCTATACCCACCATCCCCATAGGTACATGAGGTATCATCTCCCACAGAGAAAGATACATGTAGAGATCACATACAGCTAATTAAAATCTAATTAAAAATTAAATGCATAATCAAAGCCATAAATAAAATAAGGAAAGGTGGGAAGGCCTTAGTTCTGTATATACACAAAGGCATGACATACAAGAAATAACTACGACCAGAGAAATCTATCCCAGGAACTTTTGTTCAGACTAAATGTGGTGAGATGTGTCATTAGGGCACACATGTATCCTGAGCAGCTCCACTGTTCTGTTGCAGGACTGCCAGTGTCCTCTGGTAATGTAATTACCTCAAAGGACTAACTGGGATCCTCAAGAACTAATAATGAAAAACACTTACCTCCTCTCTCATAAAAAGGTGGTAGGAGACAGATGCTGAAGGCCTGACCACTCACGATGACCTTCCTGTATAGCTAGGTTCCACGGGAGATGACTTCATTAGGAAAACAGAAGGCAACAAGAAAAAAAGAACTTCTCTGATCAGAGGTTTATCTATATACAGAAACAAGAAAAAGCAGAATTAAGACAATGACCCATGTAATCCAGTAAGAATATATAATAACCACATTATAGTCTTGAACTAGCAGGTATTTCAGGGAAAAATCGTGATTCATAGAAATACATTAGGAAGTGATCCACTTCTTTAAATTCCTTATATAGCCCCTAGGACACCACACATAATTGAGAATATAGAAGAGGTATCCTAGGCTCCAATAAATCTCAGGTTCAACTCCCAAAAATTATAATCCAAAATCGGCTATGATGGCTTTTTACCAGCCAATCCCAGTACACGTTAGTTTAAGCATGAGGCATTTAATCAGGTGGCATAATGAATAAAATGACAACCTAAGAGTCCCATGCTACCCTTGATCTCCATTTGGTATACTTAATGTACCACCAGTAAAAGGGCACACAGTAATAGATCATGAGTAGATGGAGAACACCAGTGGAGGGTAAACATACCAGGAACAGTGGCTAGAGAATTTATACAGAGATATATATAATGGGAACACGAACACATGCACCTTGGTCACATGTAGTGGAACCTGTTACAAAAACATAGAGGTACCTGGAAATACCGATTTATGATGCTCCATAATTGTGGGGTCCTCTACTTCCTGTGGAGAACTTCTGATCTCGTTAAAGTTACAGGATTTCTCTATTCGACTGTCTTGTGGACTTCAAGTCATCTATTGAGGTATAGGAAGCAAAAGTCAGGCAGAATGCCCCCAAAGATTAAATCTTTCCCTTTGAAGGACTGTTTCCAATACTGAATGCCCACCCAACCCTAATTTACTGTCCATTTATATGTGTGTGCACACATATTTGCAGAATCCATCCATCCATCCATCCATCCACACACACAGAGAGAGAGAGAGAGAGGGAGGCATAGTAGCAAGGGAGGATTAACAAATGAGGCTGTCATCAAAGTAGATGATTCTGGTGTAAAAACAAAAGAAAAAGAACAAAATACATCTTTGATAAGATGCTATAGAAGTAAATTAAGATTGTGATACTAATAAAAAGAGGAAAAAATAGCCAATTATATTCTTGAAATAACCGCTATTTAAGACACTAAATCATTGTCAGTTGAAAGCAAAAAGAAAATGTATTAAGCACTCCGATGGTCATAACCCATTCAAAAGCACCTTTCAGGACCCACTTAAGAGGCAAAAGAGTACACATTATTTCAAATATAAAACAGTTCATCAAATAGAGCCAATATTATAAGAGTGGTAGATTGCTGCCCCCAGAACCTGATAGTTTAATGAAGTATCTTCTCCCATAATTTAAAAAACCACATGTGAGCAGGAGAGAATTCGTACAAAGAGGTATACCAGGACTATGGATTTCCAGGTCAAATGTGGAGAAATGTCACCAGGGCACATGTGCACACAGGAAAACTCAATGTTGACGTTATAGGATTGCCATTGTCTTCTGGTAGAATAATCCCTCTGCTGAGCATCAGGTCTCAACTCTGCAATGAGAAATTCAGTTAACATCCCCACTTCTCCCAGCAAACATCCCTTGGGCTTACTCTGTTCAGGGTCATGTGATGGTCATCTTATCTACCAGATACTAAGAGTGAGTAGAAAACTTTTCCTGCATGAAGGCAAGAGAACAACCCACTCTTCCATTCCGTAGTTTGCAGGCGAGGGCAGGGAAGGAAAATCACAAAAAGTGCCTTTGAACAAAGATGGTTTTAAGGGATTTAAAATGATTCATATTTCAAAAAGGAATAATCATATTATATACCTGAAATTAGGAACATTACTGACTAGAAATCATGGTCCATTGAAATACAAATGAATATCTCAATTTTGGGTTCCTTTCCATTTATGTATTCTCAGGGTGACTCGCCTCCTGTTGTGCATCCTGGAAACCTATGCCAGGCTTAAAGTACTCTGGGAATCAGCACCCATCGAAAAAATGTATCCCAGAAGCTGCCATTGGGAGGATTATTTTTACCAGGCAACCAGAGAACACATGAGTTCAAACAAAAGGCACTTCATAGCAATGAAAGCAAAGTAACAATAAACATTGTCTCCACACTCTAAAATGTAAAAGGCATATTTTTCCATACAGTTTAACAAACTATAAGTAGGGAAGGGCATATACACAAAAAATATGTGAAAACACAGATAACAAAGGGATGACAAATACATGAATCACTGGTAGCCAGGAAATATGGAGGAGTAGGTATACTCCAGGAATACGTGTGACTAGGTTACATGTAAAGAAACACATGTAACATGGACACACATATAGCTGAGGCAACACAACTGTGATGGCTGCAGGATTTCTTGATGTCCTCACTGTCAGAGATCACATCTCAAATCCTGAATAAGAAATTCTGTGGGTATGATGGTAGCCAAGAGTCCTTCTGCAACAACCTAAAAAACCGAAGTTCTAACATGCATACTGAGCAGACCACAAACTCAGTGTCTTCGAGCACTCAGACACTTTTTTAGAGTCAAATACTACTGTAGCCATCACTTGTACAGCTAAGAAACTGTGGCCAGAAAGCCTGAACTACATGGAGGCATGATGACAGCTTGTTTATGCACAGCTTCTAACTAACTGAAGGCAAGTAAAAGTCAGGCAGAATGGAATTCAAGGCACACATTAAGTTTATTCTATGGACTAACAAAATTTAGTGGAGAAAGCAAGTTCTTGTTGCAAGAAATTATTTGACTCCAGGTTAGAAATTCCATGTAAGTCCTGGTAAGATAAAGTGAGACGGAAAGATCATTTGCATACAAAGATATTCAGAGCAGTGCTTTAATAATAAACAATTGGAAAGAAAGAGGTGGTCCATTGCTTTGGAAATGGCAGAACAAAGTGTGCCAGATGAATTAATAAAATATTACTGTGCCTTAAGACACAATGAAAAATGAAGAGAAAAAAAATGGAAAAAAGTCGATCGCCTGTTGAAAAGCATCAGAAACAAAAAGAATCACCTACATTATGACTATAAGAAAGTAAAATAAAACAATGCTAAAAGTAACTGATGCCCAATTTTCATCATAGAGAAGTAATAATAAAAAGCTCTCCCATCCACTGAGTAACAAGAAGAGGTGACAGATGCTAATTGTTTGATCAGATGCAGTTACCCTGTTGTTTGCTTTCCTTTCTTGCATGGGGAAGATTCACTGGTGAGAGCAGGTTTCAAGGGACATGACTACTTGGAAAAACTAAAGGTGAAACCTAAACAAAAAGAACCTTTGTAAAAGGTGATGTGTCTCCAGAGTCAGTGACCCATAAAATTCACAAAGGACAACCATATTATACCCCTGAAACAAGAGGTATTCCAGGCACCAAAGCATGATCTTTAGAAATACAAATAAAAACTATTCAAACTTTCTAGGAATGTGGCATGAGAGGTACCTCATTAATATCTGGGACCTGGAAAAACAATCCCAGGGTCAAGGCATCCTGAGTTATCAGCCACACAAACTATATCCCAGAGGCAGCCACTAATCAGTTTGTTTTACCAGGCCATCAGTGAACATGTTGGATTAAACAAAATACATTTGAACAAACAAACAACATATCAAATTAAATGAAAGTACAAGTTAACCTTTCCCCATCCCAAAAGCACAAGGGTGACAGATACTTGAATAATAATACCACTTAAAGGGAAGCAGAGACTCAGGTAGAGTGTTCTTTGTGAGCAGAGCACTTTCGTTTAGGAGATATGTGAAGGGAACACTTGTACATGTTGAAGGTGTACAAAGAAGTATACACCAAGAACGAGTATGCTGAGGTTACTGATATACGCTCACATAACCACGGGATACTCGTACTTGGGGCAACTCACTTGTGATACTTCAGGATCACCTCTGGTGATGTTCTCTCTCAGCAGGGCAGCATCACATCTTGACTCTGCACTCAGGAAAGGCCCAGGATCTCACAGTCACTGGGCAGCTCTCTGCAACCAGCTTCTGCTCTCCATCTCTTTCTTCAAGGTCATCTGTGGTCCATCTTGCTTCACATAGGCTTCAGTAAAGCAACCTCTCCTGGATGTGGGCAGGACAAAATATCTTCACTGTTGTACATCTCCCCAGGGACTGCAAGTAAGAAAAAGCCAGGCAGAGTTCTACTACAAAAAAACATTAGGTCTGTTCTTTGGACTTTCTGTTTCTAATACTGAATGCAAGTCTTTGTCCAAGAGAAGTATCTGAACTATGGTTAAAACTCCCTTTTATGTCCAGTTTAACTTCTTACTGCACCTCTATACTTTTAAAACTCATTTCAGCAAGCCCAAGGCAGTGTCTGGATATGGGGAACACATGCATCCTACCTCAATACTAACATCTTCACTACATTGAAGTAGAAATTGATCTAAGGAAGACTTATTAAACAGAGGTTCCCAAAGTGGGCAATACCACTGTCTGGGGGCACTTGAACAATATGGGGCAGCTGTAGTCCCAGTTGCAAATGGGGGGGCATTGAATAAAAATAAGGGAGCAGTGGAAGTATAAAGAAAGAAGAGAAGAAATTCTTGAAAAAACATTCATACATGTTTCATCTGTTGTGTAACAGAGTTAAAATTGTAGCGATTATATTGTTTTTCCAAATAAACATACAAAATGCAAGTTGTAACTGATCAGTAGTCAAGTCTGCCAACAGGTCTTAACAAGCAAGTATTGCAGGTGAGCATGTTTTGTATTGTCAGGAAGTCCAGCATGCATTGGCAGGAATATGTGCATGTAATGACTTGTTTACAATATGATACTATGTAGTTACAACATTGCATCATCAGAATTTCAATGCAGGAAAAGCCCCACAAATTTACAATAAATTATAAAATCAAAAATGCATCATTTTTTCAAAAAAAACCCCTATTTTTAAATTTTTTTTGCAATGACACAAATTTCAAAAAAAAAAACATTAAAGGGTTAAAGAAAGTAGATTTCCATGGGGGCACTGAGTAATTTTTTCTTGAAAAGGGGGCAGTCAGCCAAATAAGTTTGGGGGCCTCTGTATTAAAGTGAAGGAAGGTGACAATGTCTTTGCCCTAAACTGCAATGGTTCATCTTGATGCCTTTATTATATTTATCCATCAGCAGGACAAATGAAAAAATAATCCCTACTTACCTCTTTTCTTTTTTGCTGTATTTGAGCCATTGTAAAAACTTGTTGTTTCCCCACATCTATAAGTCTTGTTGGGAGAGGCATATATGCCATACCGAAAAGAGAGGTGAACTTAGATTCAAAACATGTTGGTTTGGGTCCTGGATCTGAAACTTTATAATTCTGTAAAGCAGGTCAAGTCAAATAACATCTCTAAATGGTATAAGCATAAGAAAGATTGCTAAAAGGACCAATAATATAAGGAAGGCAAATTGAAACAACCTTAATGTGTATATGGCAAAATTTCTAAATGGCAAAGGAAAAAAAACCATCAAGTGTGGCAAAATACTATGGGAATGCAAGAAGAGCAATACATCAAAGGTATAATTCTGAGATGGTCCAATTTTTCTGGAAAACAATTCATAACCCCACAAAATGGTTAAATTTGTTCATTTCTTTGAGCTCAGAAATGCTTCTCTAGGGCATAAATCCCATGTCCATCAAAGAAAGAGGAAAGATCCTGTATATGCAAAAATATTTAAAGCAACACTTTTAACGATACTAAAGTACTGGAAAGCTGGGGCCCCCTGCTTGGGTAAAGTTTAGCCAAATTGTGCTGTATGAATTAATGAAAAATCATTGTGCCTTAAGAAAACATGAGAAATTCAGAGAAACTGGGGATAAGAATCACCTGATGCCAAGAAAAGAGTAAGGGAACAATGAAATTCATATACATAATGACCTGTGCAATGTAAAATAAACCAATGCTAAAACTGACTGAAGCCCTGTCTTGGTTACAGAGAAGTAATAATGAAAAACTCTTTTATCCTCTGAATAAAAAGGTAGGATAACAGATGCTGTTTGATTAGATTGTTTGTTGATATTGTACAGTCATTTCAGTCCTGCCCAACTCTTTGGGGTGCCATTTGGGGTTTTCTTGGCAAAGATCCTGGAGTGGTTTGGCATTTCCTTCTCCAGCTCATTTTACAGATGAAGAAACTGAGGCAAAAAGGGTGAAATAAACTGGGTTGCTTAGCTAGTAAGTATCTGAGGACTCATTTGAATTCAGAAAGATGAGTCTTTCTGACTCCAGGTCCAGTGCTCTATCTACTGCACCACCTACTTGATCAGATTCAGATACCTTATCCTTCAGTTTTTATTTTTTGCATAGGAAGATTCAGTAGTTGGGGGATGGGGGTGGGGAGAGATGATTTTGAGGGAAATGTCTTAGTGGAAAAAAAAAGATTAAAATTTGAAAAATTTTCTTCTCTTTATTCCCCCCTTTCTCTCTATACATTATATATGAATGTATCTGTGTGTTATGTTTATGTGTATATACACATATGTAACTAGAATGGCCTTTGTTTTCTTTGAGTGACTCAATTTATCTCAGTGAGCCTTACTAGGTGCTAAGCCCCAGGTCCAAACCCCATTAGGTGTTAACCTAATCCATGTGGATGTGAACCTCCCAGCATCCTAAGGGGAGGAGCCAACTCAAGAACCAATCACCAGAGCCTGAGCTCTGGTGATTCAGATGATGTTTGATGATGTCTGAAGCCCTTTAAGAAGGGAGGACAGAGCCATTTGCACAGGGCTCTGGAGATGGTGTTGATGAGGAGACTCTGGGCAGCTGTAGCTAAGGAGCCCTCCAGCTTGTAAACCCGGATGCTGAAACTTTGTTGAACTCTGGTAACTGTGTGTTCGGATTTGAATCAGACAAAGTCCGTTGATGTTTGTAATTTGTTTGCATTTGGTTTTGAAGTTCAGGGTGCTGGCTTTTTCCCCTGAACTAACTGAATGATATTTGAATGCTGAATTAAAAGTAAGCTTGTCAACCCCTTCACCTTGCTTTCCTTAATTAAGCAGATCAAAAGAACCTGTGCTGTTGGCAGCTTTCTGGGTGCTGGCTGTGGGTGAATCTTATACCCCCACAGAAGCTGCTAGCCAGATTGTTAAAACAACACATAAACAGGAAAGAAATGAATTGAAACAGTAGCCCATATGAATAGCACACCTTAAACCATGTTATAAGGTGAGGGCAGTGTTGAAGAGTAAAATGGACAATTTGGATTATTTTAAATTAAAGGTTTCCTGTACAATCTATGCAGACGGAATGCAGAAAAAATGGGGGAAACCTCTCATAGACAATCTCCCAGATAGGATGTGATTGGGTCAGAATATTGTTGTAGTGTGGGGAATGATAAGCTGGTAGATATAAAAAATATGGAAAGACTCGGATTTATGAAGAAAGACGCTATCGACCTATGGAGAAACAGAAGATAAGTGGAAATAAGCATGATACAGTCTTACACATGTTTGTTTGAGTGTATATGTGTGCATATGTTTGTGGATATCTGTGTGTGTATATATGTATGTATCTGTGTGTGTGAATGTATATGTATGTATATGTATCTGCATTTAATTATAGCCTTCTTTGGCAGGGGATGGGGAAAAAATGAAGTAAAATGTGCATAGTAGAGAACAAAAGAAAACCTAAAAGGAAGCAAAGAAAAGCTGGGCAGCTTTGAAAATAATGTGTAGTATTTATTATATAGGTTTTCTTGAAATAGAAATTTATTGCTTTATATGGAATCCTCTCTTATGGTCTGCTGTGTACAGGGCAATGTGTTTTTTCTCTTTTATTATTTTGTATTTAAATATATAATTACATAAATAAATTAAAATAATAATAAAAAAGAATAACCATGTAATATACCTGAAATAAGAGGCATCTCAAGCCCCAAATCATGATATTTGGAAATACAAATAAGAATTCTTTAAAATTCTTTCATGCATGTTGTTCCCAGAAAATCTCACTAATACCTTGGGGCCCTTCAAATCTATCCAAAATCCTAAGCACACTTGGTTATTGCCCAGTCTAAACAGTGGTGCAGGTGCATTTACTTTTACTAAGTAACAAGAGGACATATTAGTTTAAATAAAAGATATTCAATCAAACCATAGAGCAAGTAAAGGGACAATAAAAGATTCTTTCCCTCCCACCTAACTGCTACCAAAAAAACAACAGATAAAATTAGAGATTGCATGCAACCAAAGACTAATCAGTGAGGAGTACGTACGTGAAACATCTGTGGCCGCTGAGGAAGTCTACCCTGGGCTCGAATATGCCAAGGTCACATGTCATGTAACAGGTCATGTAACCTAGGTATACTCGTACCCAGAGCAGCTCAATTCTGCCGCTGCCAGACTTCCGAAGTCCTCTGTTGTTGTCATCTCTCTGCAAAGAAGCATCACGTTCTTACCCTTCCACTCCCTCAAAGTCATTGAGCTTCTCTCTGTGGCCAACTTCTGGATTCCATCTCCCATCACATCTGCTATGGTAGAGTTAACAGAATGCCTCTCTTGGATGTGGGTAGACCTGCAGCTCCTGTGAGGAATATGAAGAAACAAAAGTCAGACAAAGTTCTGCCATAAAAAACTAGGTCTATTCTCTGGACTTCTTGTTTCTAGTACTGAATGCAAGTCTTTGGCCAAGAAAACCATCTGACCTGGGGTCAGACTTTCCTCTTAAGTCCTATCTAATTCCTCACAGCAATTCTATGCTTCTAAAATCCATTCTAGCAGTCCATAGGCAATCCCCAGACACTGGGGATACACACATTATCTTACTCCTGACATCTTCACTGTACTGATGAAGAAAACAATTTAATGAAGTATCAAGCAAGAGGAAGTGCCAATATTTTTGCCCCAACCATACCTGCTCACACTGCCACCTTTATTATATTTTGCATTAGCAAAAGAACAATGGTAAAATCCCAAGCCCATTCCATGCTTTAACCTGTGTACACCAATCCCTGTCTCTTGTAGATGTCTAAGTCTTTTTTTTTTTTGGAAAGAATTCAAATTTATTCAAATTGGGGACAGGGGCAAGGTCATCATAGGGGATAAAGGGGAATCTTGGCAGTCTGGGCTATCTAAGCCCTAGTTTCTTCTTCTTCTGCTTCTTCCAAACAACATCCAGGTTGTGGTCCTTCCACATGCTCTTTCAAAGCTTGATTGGGAGTGAGCCCACATATTTACCATTCATTTCCCTCATGGTGTGCACACAGTCACTGGGGTCCTTGAAACTGACAAAGCCATAACCCTGGGTCTTGCCTGTGCACTTATCCTGGATAACTTTGGCCTTGAGGAAGGAGGGAAATTGGCCAAAGGCTCTGGCCAAAATATCATCATTCACCTCATTGCCCAAGTCCCCATAGAAGATCCGTAAGTCACCTGCCTCCTACTCCAGCAGGCTGGGGTCTTCCCCACTGCTCCCAACTGCTGCTCAGATGCAAGGTTTAGCTTCTTTGTCTTCCCTTTCTTCTTGTCTTCACCCAAAGCCATGAGTCCCAGGGGTGCCTGGGGCCTGAGGGACAGGAGCACAGGGATTCGAAGAAGTGGAAGCAGGCCTCAAGTGACTTCAGGGGTAAAGGTAGGGGCTCAGGCAAGGGCATGGCCAAGGGCAGAGGGAGGCTGGGCCCAATGACTGCAGCAGCTCCTGGGTCCCCCATAGCTGCACCTGCTTCTTCTAGCCCTGCAGCCGCCGCAGCTGCTACAGCTACAGAGGCAGCTTCTTCCTTCTCTTTCAGGCCCAGGCCCAGGCCCACGCCTAGTTCCCGAGGGGCTGGAGGCTCCTCTGGAGGAGGCCTCAGGGTCGCCATTGTGCCAAGTGGGGGTCCTGGTGCCCGGGCCATTGGTGGCAACATCATGGGAGGTCTGGGGGGACCAGGCAGTGGGGGCCGAAGAGCCATGGGGTGTGGGCCACCTGCCTGACAAAGGAACATGGTATCCCCGGCCTCAGGGCTGTTGAGACAACCTCTACCTCCTCCAGGACAAAAACCAACTGGACCTACAAATGGGCCAGGGGGACCTACAATGGGAGCAATTACTGTGACTGCTGCTGCTGCTACTGCTGCTGCCTGGGCCTCCAGGCTCTGCTGGACCTGCTGTTGGTGTTGGTGGCCATGATTGGGTGGATCACAGGTACAGATTCCACAGCTGGTACAACTGGGGCTGGAATCCCAGATACTGGAGCTCCCAAGACTTCCTGCTCAAACAGCCCCATCTCTGCCTCCATTTCTTTCAGTCACTCCTTGCTGCTCTTCCCAGGCACGCCAGGCCCTGGGCCTGAGGGCAAAGCTCCCCCAACACCCAGGAGTCCCGGGGGTGGCCCTGTCCTGGCCATCATCATCTCCACAGCTTCTTCCACCGTGGCCACCATCAGTCTGTCTTTGCCTAGATGTCTAAGTCTTGATGGGCGAGCACTGACCTTAGAGTCAGAAGACGCTGGCTCGGGTCCTGGATCTGATGCTTCATAGCTCTGGAAACCAGGGCAAGTCATGTAACATCTCAATACTAAAGTTTCTGTCACAACAAACATAGGAAAGGTAAGGAAAAGGACTAAGACTATGAAAAAGGCAAATTAAAATACCTTCAAGGGGTATGTGGTGAAATTAGCTATAGCTAATTAGTAGCAAAGATAATATAAGATAGAAAAATTCATTGTGGGAGGGGACTGTGGGAAAGCAAGCACAGTAATACAGCAAAAGTATAGTGCTGTGGTTATAGTGGTTTAATTGTTCTGAAAAAATTCAGAATAGTGCAAGAAAATGATGAAAACAGTTCATTTCTTTATACTCAGGCATGCTCTTACTCATCATATACCCCAAAGAACTCAAAAACAGAGGGAAAGATGTAGTACGTAAAAATATTTAAATGGTACTTAATGGTTGCCAAAAATGGAGGTGGCATGGCTTGGAGAATGTCTCAATAAAATATGCTATAGGAATTGATGGAATATCATGCCTGAAAAACAATCATAACTTCAGAGAAATGAGGGAAAATGTTTCACATGATACACACAAACACATATATACACACATAATCACAGCAAAGATAATCATGATTCTAGCAATGCAAAAGCAAAGAAAGCTACATGAGCTCCAAATATTAATGATAGAAAAATGATAAGGAAACACTCTTCCATCCTCATACTATGTGGTGTGACAGATCTGATGTGGAAACAGATGCATTTCCTCTATTGTTTCGATTTTCTTTCTTGCATGGGAAGATAATCTAGTAGGGGCCAGGTTTCAAGTGAAATGTCATTGGTGGTAAAATCAATGGCAAAGACAAGAGAAAGAACCTTTGAAATTGGTTCTGTATCTACACACAAAAAGTGATGAAGGGAACAGGATCAGTGATCCATGTAATTAAAGAATAACCGTATGAAATAAGCATTTGAGACTTCACATCATGAGGCTCTAAATTCCATGTATATAGCCTCTAGGGACCTCACTGATTCTCCTGCCAGGTTCTGAAGTTCTCAGCATTAGTGCCAATTCAACCCATCCCTCAAGAGTTCCCAGTGATTAGTTTACATTTACCAAATGGACATACCGTTTGAAACAAAAAAAGTTCGATGAAATAGTATGGCAAATTAAGTGACACTAAAAGATTGTCTTTCCCAAACCCAAAAGTATAATGACTATACTCCAATAACCACACTAGTAATAAACCCAGAAACAGCTAGAAATCATCTGTGACCAATGAACATTTGTTGGGGATATTTCCACAAAGAACACCTTTGTGCAAACAGCCACACAACTGTGTGGATGGAGTAATGAAACACAAAAAGACAAAGACATGGGGCTAGGTGAGTCATACAGTCTGGCCATACTGAAACATTTCTGTTCTTTCCCATGTGGGTAATCATATTGAAACATTTCAGTTCTTTCCCATGTGGATAATCAGCTACGAAGGTGGGTTTTCTTTACCATGTCTTCTTACCCTAAAAATGGCCTTTGCCTTGCATCCTCAATTGACCCTGCCTTGCTGTAATGGAATCTCACATTGGTAGCAGTAAGGGAGTGATCACAGGAAAGTTACTACTACTCTTAGCATCCTTTTAAATGAAGGGAACATCTTAAGGTGAGTCTTAAGCAGGTTGTATAAATTTCTGCACATGTTCTAGTTCTAGATAAAAATAAGACTAGATTGCCAATAAGATAACACAAAAGACCTTTTATCTTATACTAAATACTTGCTATGATCACAGAAATTTGCTATAGAAGGAAAAAGCAGGGACATGTGACATACCCAATATGACAAGATAAAACATCCTTGTGTTGTTTAAACTCAGATACAGTTACAGTTCTTCAATCATGCAGTATCTTTCTCCTCAGAGTCAGACTGAGATATAGGTCAGAAACATTCCTTCCCAAAGAAACACAATAGGGAAACTGATCCAGGAGGATCCCATCCTAGATTGAGGCTAAGATTGTCCCCTCGGCCTTTTCAAATGCAGACCTCCACCTGTTAATAATACAGAATCACATTCTCTCTGAGTAGCTTGTGGAATTTCTCTCAGATACTGATTTAATTTAGATAACTATACCCAAATTCAAACTGAAAACAAAATTAGTTATGGTCCCAAGTGCCTTTTACCTTAAACAGCAAGTCTCACTAATCACCCCTTAGAGCCAGATACAGTTGCTCCTACTTCCATGGAGCTGCAACAAGCAATAAAGATTTACCAGGACTCTCATACATAAGGGATTTAATTAAAAATTTTTCATTTTCAACTTTAAACTTGTCCTGGTGTAAAAGCCAAATATTAGAATCCTTTCAATCTATTGTACATAAACTTGCAATTTCTCAGCAAGCCAAGTTCATTGTTTAGAGTTTACATAACTCAAACAAGTTCCTTTCCCGGGACTCATGACTGTGCCCATGCAGATAGTTTCCAGGGGCTTTGGCAGTTTTACAAAATAAGGAGAAGTAACATGGTCCCCAGGAAGGGGTTCACAGAAGAAACTTGGGCCTGTCTGCTATCTTTTGCTGTTTCTCTGAGTACACTTACTCAAGGTCGAGGCTTTCTAAAAATCATGCAAGGGATTTTACCAAACTTTTCTTCACAAAAATATTTCCCTTTCTCAGAAACAGCTTACAATTTATCCTGATATTGTTATTAATTCCTAAGTATTAAACAATTTTAAATTTGATCAATAAACCTTTTCCACATAATTGAAGAGAAAAAAGAAAACTAAACATGCTTTTGTAAATACTAGATTTAAGCAATGATATCAATAGCTTAGTTAACGATCTCACAAATTTCCTAAATGATAGCAAAACAATTAAAGACAAAATTTGGTAATTTATGACTCCTTAAGTTACAACACTACAAAATATTATAATACATGGTCAATTAGAATGATTTAAAAATTTTCTAACTCAGTACAATTCTTAGCCTAACAACATTTAGATTATAAAAGAAATTGCTTTTCTGACAAAACAGAGTCTCAAATTTTACATATATATATTATATATTACTAGTATTTACATTAATAATAATAGTAATGGTCTCAATTAGCAAGTCACAATAATTATGTCACAACCAGTAAATCTCAATAGTTATGCCACAATCAGTAAGTCTCAATAGGTATGTCACAATTGGTAAGTCTCAATAGTTATGTCATAGTCTCAATAGGTATGTCATAATCAGTAAATCTCAATAGTTATGTTACAACCAGTAAGTCTTAATAGTTACCCAATATTACCACAATTAAGCAGCACCAATGGAGGAATTATCTACATCTGTATGACACAGGCGGGGACACAAAAGGATCTCTGTAGTTGTATATAAAAATTACTTATAAATTATATCAATTTATTTAATACCTTTATGTTATTAAATATTTTCCAATTCTATTTACAGGATCATTACTTAAAGTTCTGAATTCTAAAAATTGGGAAACCATAATTACAATGCATTGTAGAACATATTCTAGATTTTTTTTGTCTTTTTTCCAGTTTTTTATTTATACTAGTCTCATGGTGATTCTTATTAACCACACATGAAATAAAACATCTTTGTATATACTTCTGACAGACCTGGAATTCTTAACCCCCGCTAAGAAGTCTATGGATAGATTGGAGGGGGATATAGAAAAATATATGTCTTTTGTCATTTAAACTGATTTTTCTTCACATTCATAAGTGTATTATTATTTTGAGAAAGATTTCATATGGTTCACCAGATTATCTACAGTTAACAGAATCTGCTAAAGAATTTTTAGCTGCTCTAACTTTTATCACAGCCCTGGCTTAGTCAGAGACAGGAGGACAGGGTGAAAAGATCTTAATGGTTCTAATTTTCACTCGAGTAAATTTTACTTCTGTGTTCACTCTTTAAAAACTTTTTTGAAAGTGAGAACCTTGAATCTTCCAGCCAAGGTGACTGGGACTCTGGAAAAGATCCAGTGGCACCTTGTTCCTACTCCCCCATACTGGGAAACTCAAAGTGTCTCTTTTCCTGATCTATGCATTTCCTGAATTTGCCTTAGTGCCAAATAGCATAATAAATTCTGACTTATCTTAAACATCAAATTAGGAGTAACACATTTCACTTAATTTTAGTGGGAAAAAATTCCCTTTTTATTTCTTATCTCTCTTTACATTCCAAATTTGCCCAGAATTGGAATGAAGGGAGAAAGAAAGAGCATTTTCTTATTTCAGCAACTTTATGAACAAAAAAAGAGTCAGATAACAGACTCTCTTCACACAGAGACACATAACACCAAACAGATACAGACAAAAAATGACAGGATGCACAAAGAGGATTTCCATAAATCCACTGCACAAATTTAGACATCGCCAATATTTTAATTTTCCCTTTCTACTTTGGTAACTCCCAATTAGCTAGTCTACCCCCTAGTGGGTTATTGTCACCCAACCCTGGGCTGAGGCTCACAAGATCTCACCCCAATCCCAATATCATGCTTAATTGTTCTTTGTACCATAGGAACTTTTCCTTCTGGAGTAAGACATATTTTTAAAATGTTCCATATGGAAAAGGTTGACATAGGGAAGTGTTCTAGTACATCCTCCCTTAATCTTTCACTCATTGTTTTCCAACAATCTCCCATCTTTCTAAATCAATTGTACCTTCTTGTTTTTGCTCTTCTGTTGTTCAAAAAGCTCTTTCTGTTACAATTTTTCTTAATACTGGCAGATATAGATCCCTATCCTTAAATTGTATCTGCCTCATATTTAAATCTCTAAATTTCCAAATTTGTAAATCTCTAAATCTCTACAATCCCCCAGTAAGCCTAGTGATAATTAATCCTCTTACCCCTTATGTGAATATGCTCCAGATCCTGTATTGGTGAGATGTTACTCCACCTATTCCAAGTCCCAGACTTGTGGTCCCTGTTCTAGGCGCCACCTGCGAACAGCCATGCGATTGTGTGGATGGAATAACGAAACACAAAAAGACAAAGATATGGGGCTAGACGAGTCATATAGTCTGGCTATAGACTAATTTTAATGGAGTTACTGACAGTACTTTATACAGGTTAATTGTTAAGTCACCTTGACTTCTCAGAAGAGTACAATTGGCTAATATTTTTTATCTCCTTGTTCCTGGGAACAAGATGCCAGTCTCCTACAAGCTTAACCAAATTGAAACATTTCTATTCTTTCTCATACGGGTAACCATACTGAAACATTTCTCTTCTTTCCCATACAGATAACCATTCGGAGACATTTCTGTTCTTTCCCATACAGATAACCGTACTGAAACATTTCTCTTCTTTCCCATACAGATAACCGTACTGAAACATTTCTATTCTTTCTCATACGGGTAACCATACTGAAACATTTCTGCTCTTTCCCATACAGATAACCGTACTGAAACATTTCTGTTCTTTCCCATGTGGATAATCAGCTACGAAGGCAGGTTTTCTTTGCCACATCTTCTTATCCTAAAAATGGGCTTGGCCTTGCATAGACCCATCCTCAATTGACCCTGCTTTGAAGAAGTCTAAGAGGCCTAAACAGGATATAGCTGGCTCCCCACACCTGTGGCCAGAGAACTTGCACAAAGAAGTATACACCAGGAACGAGTATGCTGAGGTTACACGTAGGGGTACATGTAACCAAGGTGTACTCGTACCTGGGGCAACTCAGTTTCAATGCTGCTGGATTGCCCATGTCATCAAGGTTATTTTCACTTTTCAACATAGCACCATGTTGCAACACAACACTCAGATACGCCATCGAAATTCTCCTTGCAAACAGCTTTTGGACTTCATATCTTCAAGGTCTTCTGCTGACCAGCTTGCATCATATCTATGAAGGGATAGTGGCCAGAAAACTGGATAAGATAAAACAACATATCCTTTGTCCCAGTAGCTCTCTGGGGAACACAAGCAAGCAAATGTCAGGCAGAGTTACTCACAACAAGACTGAAAGTCTATTGTTTAGACGTCCTGTTTCTAGGATTGAACGCAAGTACTTGTCCAAGATACCTATCTGAAGTGGGGTTAGACTTTCCATGTAAGTCCTATTTAATTTTTTTAATTGTGTTCTAGGCCTCCAAAGCCCATTTCAGTAAACCCAGAGGCAAATCTCTGGACACTAGAGGCATACGCATCCTACTTCACTAACATCGTAACTACAGTGGACTAGAAAGTAATCTATGGAAGACTTAAAGTAAGGGAAAGTGACAATGACACTGGTGCACACTGATGCCTTAATTATATTCATCCATCAGCATTGCAGTTAAAAAATAATCCCCACTCTGTCTCCTTTTTTGGCTTCATTTAAGTTAGTGGGAAAACCTGCTATCTTCCTATACGTAGTGTGTAAATCCTGATGGGAGATTCACAGTAACTTTAGAGTCAGAAGATTCTAATTTGTGGCCTGAATTTACTACTTTGTAGCTGTATAAACCAGGGCAAGTCAAACAACATATTGATGCTTTTGTTCTGGAACAACCATAGGAAAGATTGCTAAAAAGGATGAGGAAGGGAAATTAAGAAAACCTTAAGGCATATGTGATGAAAGGTTCAAGTGGCAAAGATAATGAAAGAGGAACATATTTTTGTGAGAGGGGACTGTGAAAAAAAGTATAGCAATCCCCTACTGAGGTCATAGGGAGGCATTTCTAAGACCTCAACTAGCCAAAGTGTTCTGGAGAACGATTTTTGACTATGCAAGAAAAGTAAGTAAAATGGTCCATACCGTTGGAGTCAGAGATGCTCCCACTGGATATATACCTCAAGCAAGTTAAAGTCAGAGGGAAAGATCATTTGCATACAAAAATATTCAGAGCAGTACTTTAATAATAAACAACTGGAAAAAAGAGGTGGTCCATTGCTTTGGAAATGGCAGAACAAAGTATGCCACATGAATTAATAACATATTATTGTGCCTTAAGACACAATGAAAAATGAAGAGGAAAAAAATGGAAAAAAAAGTTGATCACCTGATGAAAAGTATCAGAAACAAAAAGAATCATCTACATTATGACTATAAGAAAGTAAAATAAAACAATGCCAAAAGTGACTGATGCCCACTTTTGGTCACAGAGAAGTAATAATAAAAAGCTCTCCCATCCACTGAGTAACAAGAAGAGGTGACAGATGTTAATTGTTTGATCAGATGCAGTTACCCTGTTGTTTGCTTTCCTTTCCTGCATGGGGAAGATTCACTGGTGAGAGCAGGTTTCAAGGGACATGACTACCTGGAAAAACCAAAGGCAAAACCTAAACAAAAAGAACTTTTGTAAAAGGTGATGTGTCTCCAGAGTCAGTGACCCATAAAATTCACAAAGGACAACCATATTATACCCCTGAAACAAGAGGTATTCTGGGCACCAAAGCATGATCTTTAGAAATACAAATAAAAACTATTCAAACCTTCTAGGAATGTAGCATGAGAGGCACCTCATTAATACCTGGGACCTGGAAAAACAATCCCAGGGTCAAGGTATCCTGAGTTATCAGCCACACAAACTATATCCCAGAGGCAGCCACTAATCAGTTTGTTTTACCAGGCCGTCAGTGAACATGTTGGATTAAACAAAATACATTTAAACAAACAAACAACATATCAAATGAAAATACAAGTTTACCTTTCCCCATCCCAAAAGCACAAGGGTGACAGATACTTGAAAAACAATACCACTTAAAGGGAAGCAGAGACTCAAGTAGAGTGTTCTTTGTGAGCAGAGTACTTTCGTTGAGGAGATATGTGAAGGGAACACTTGTAGATGTTGAAGGTGTACAAAGAAGTATACACCAAGAACGAGTATGCTGAGGTTACTGATATACGCTCACGTAACCACAGGATACTCGTACTTGGGGCAACTCACTTGTGATACTTCAGGATCACCTCTGGTGATGTTCTCTCTCAGCAGGGCAGCATCACATCTTGACTCTGCATTCAGGAAAGGCCCAGGATCTCACAGTCACTGAGCAGCTCTCTGCCACCAGCTTCTGCTCTCCATCTCTTTCTTCAAGGTCATCTGCTGTCCATATTGCTTCACATATGCTTCCAGTAAAGCAACCTCTCCTGGATGTGGGCAGGACAAAATAGCTTCACTGTTCTACATCTCCCCAGTGACTGCAAGTAAGAAAAAGCCAGGCAGAGTTGTACCACAAAACATTAGTTCTGTTCTTTGGACTTTCTAATATTCCTAATATTGAAGGCAAGTCTTTGTCCAAGAGAAGTATTTGAACTATGGTTAGAACTCTCTTTTATGTCCAGTTTAACTTCTTACAGCACCTTCAAAACCCATTTCAACATGATTAGTGTGTACTCTGTGCATACTGCAACTACACATTCTGCTTTGTTGCTAACATCCTCAATGCACTGTAACGAGGTGCACATCAGTAATACTCAGTGACACATGAAAATTTAGCCATTGTTCTACAAACCATACTCTAAGTTTATCAGTATCCACATAAATCCTTACCTCAGAACCCAGTTTACTTTTACAAGGCAACCAGGACATATTTCTTTGAGCAGCAGCATAACAAATAGCATAGCAAATAACGTGATAATAGAAGATTATTCTGACCCCATGCTCCAAAGTGCAAGGGGTATACTCTCCTATTATTTAACACACCACTAATTATGCAATTGAAACACTGTTATGCATCTTGTGTAACTAGTGAATATTCATTTAGAAGGTATGGATAGTGAATACCTTTGACCATTTAATTTGTATAAAGAAGTAACTCTGGGAACATGAATGCCAAGCAGAAAAATACAGTAAGAGATGATGATAGTCAATGTGAGAGGGTCCCGTGGGAAGTCGAGTACAGTAATACTGAAAAGGTGGAGTTCTCAAAGGGATTGGTCACAGAGGGGAGGAACCTAAGGCCCCAAGGTCACATGTGGCCCTCTAGGTCCTTGAGTACGGCCCTTTGAATCCAAACTTCACAGAACCAATTCTTTTATTAATGGGATTTGTTCTGCGAAGTTTGGATTCAGTCAAAGGGCTACACTCGAGGACCTAGAAAGCCACATGTGTCCTCAAGGCTGCAGGTTCCCCACCCCTGGATTGGTGTCTCTAGAAAACAGGAATTATGTAAGAAAAGTTACTAAACCATTTCATTCCTTTGTACTCTGGCATGCTACTGTCAGGTATATACTCAAGTAAGTCAAACAAAGAAGCAAAGACCAAGAAGAAAGGATATAAAAATATATTAAACCACATTTGTCTTGGTAGCAAAAGACTGAAAATGGTGTGAGTGCTCGTTTTTTAGAGAAAGGATGGAAAAATTATGTATCATGAATTAATGAAATATGATTGATGTTTAAGGGCTGATGACCATACAAAGTCCAGGGAAAGTAGAGAACAAAGATAAACTGATCTAGACAGCAGTGAGCAGAACCAAGAGAACTATGATTCCAACGATGAAAACTACTGCTAAAAGCAGCCAAGCATGGAATCCCTTCAGGTGTTGGTTCTAGAGAACGAAAAATGCAAAATTATTCCATCCTCTTAGTCAAGAGGTGGGAGATGACAGATGAAGAGTCTTTTGTACAAAGGAGGATGCATTAGTAGGGGTCCACTATCAAAGGAAATGGGTTTAGTAGAAAAGCAAAGCACCCTTTAGAAAAGTCATTTTATCTATAGATATGCTGGGAAAAAAGAAACTGAAGGAGTCTCCATTATGACTAAGAAAGTCTAACTACATTCAATCCCTGAAAAGTGACACTGTAGGCCTCCATGTCATGATCCCCTGAAATATGAATGAAAATGCCTTCATTCCTCCTATTCAGTGTATGAGAATATCCCTTAAGGCATCTTTTTTACATCTGGAGATCCAGAAAAGTGATCCACCATGGAAAACAGCTTCAGGGTCAACACTTCTCACAACTACCTGTCTTAAGAGACACCATGGATCAGTTTACTTTTACTAGCCCACCAAAAATCATGGTCGTTTAAGCAAGTCATGTAATCAGAGTGCAGCAAATTAAGTGACAATAAAAGATCATCCTGTGTTCCTCCCTCCAACCCCCAGTGTACAAGTGGCATACTTCCAATAATAACACCACTGATGGGGAAGTACAACACACAGGTATTAATAATTTGTGACCAGTGAACATTCAATAAGGGGAGACATACCACAAATCTCTGTGGCTATTTAACTTGTACAAAGATATATAGCAGCAAGGGGCATGCTGAGGACCCATATAGGGGGATATGTAATCAGAGCATACTGACGCTGTGCAGCTGCCAATATTCTCTGGCAGTCCTCACCCTCATCTTTGGCTCCAGGCTTCCTATAATAAACCTGATTGCCCCTAATGCTAGTGCTTCCCCTTGTAGATTATGTTCAGTATCTAGAACTTCCAGGTCAAAAATAAGCAGAGGACTTTCAAGCGTACTCTTAGGCTCAAGTAGAAGGCTATGGAAAAGAAGAAGGTGGGGCAGGCATCACCGGAACTTCACTTTGATTTGAACTAGACAAAAGAGGGTAAAACATATAAAAAAGTCTCAGGTGTATAGATATTTTCCATTAAATAGGGAAACAACAGAAAGCAGGGAGAAAGGAAAGGAGGAGGGAACGGGGGAAGATAATTCTATGGAAGTATTAGTCATAAGCAAAACAAGTCATATGTTTGGGGTAGGGGGAAGACTGAAGAAGGGTTTTAAGAGAAAGCATGAAGGGATAGGATCTTGGGATTGAGGTGTAGGTGAAGGCAAGGAGGAGGGCACAGAAGTGGAAGTGTTATTGCTGAGCATGCCCCTGTCCCCTGTGAAGAAGGGGGCAGGGAACAAAGAGAGGAGAAAATCTAAAAGAACAAGATGGAGAGATAAAGAAAAATAAAGGCTTTATACAAAGAAATTCGATCCAGCTAAAATTAGAAGGGAAACAGTTAAGTGGGGGAAAAATCTTTCCAGTCAACTTCTTTGATAAAGGCAACATATCCAAGATATATATGAAATGATTCGAAATAATAAGAATAAGAACAATTCTCTAATTGACAGATAGTCATATCAACAGGCAGTTCTCAAGGTAAAAACAAAACCAAAGCTACTGAAAGCCACAGGGAAAAATGATTTTGTTTTGTTTGTTCTTTGCTCCCCCTCCACAAATCACTGATAATAAGAGAAATGCAAATGACAAGGACACAGGACAACACATGAGATTTGACTACAGAGCCCATCTCACTTCCATCATATCTAAACTAGCAGACAGGTTAATCATACTATAGCTAAAATAAAGAAAGGTGGCGATGTCTTTATTCTATACTATTGCCCAAACTTGCTGCTTTTCTTATATTTATCTGTCAGCACCAAAGTAAAACAATATTCCTGTGGTTTTTTTCTCCCCTGCGTTCTGGTCTTTTGATAACTCACTGCCTCCCTGACATGTGTAAAGGCTGTGAATGGCAGGCAGCTTGTTAAAAATCATTTTTATTGAAGTCTTTTGTCTTTACATCATCATAGCTTCCCCTCAGTATCCTTCACACTCTCCTTTGCTATGAACCATCCCATAGAACAAATTGTATTTTTTAAAGAGAAAAACATAAGCAAAAGAAGAGGAAAGGGTCAGCATATCTGACAAATATATTGAAAAAGTCTGAAAATGTACAATGTGCAGCACCTTCTCTTATCTCTTCTTTTGAACTATACTTATCTTTTATAATTTTGCAACAGTCATGCTTGATGTGTGTGTGTGTGTGTGGTCTTTCCAGTTATGTTGTAGTTACTATGTATACTGTTTTCTTGGCTCTCCTTACTTCACTCTGTATCAGTTCACTTTATCTATAGATGAACATACATCCTAAATACCTCATATATATACATACCTATATATATATATATATATACATACCTATATATATATATACCTATATATATATATATATATATCACATTTATCATTTCTTATAGCAGAAGTGTCAACCTCTGAAATTTCCTGAGTACAATCCAAACCAGATTAAAATTTAATTGGGAAATGTTTAAAAAATATAAAAATATAATACAATACAGATAATGTTATTTTGTGGTTTTCTAAGTCACTGCTACCCACAGGGATCTGTTTCTATTTGAGTTTAAGGCTACTGTCTTATGGCACAGTAATAATATTTAATTACATTGATCTACCATAACTTGTTTAGCCATTTATTAAACTATGGGCACCTATTGTATTTGTAACTCTTTGTTATCACAAAAGTGCTGCTATAAATATTTTGTTCTATATAGGAGCTTTCTTCTTATCACTGGCCTCCTTGGCATATAAAACTAGTGAGGAATCTATAGGTATGGATATTTTAGTTACCTTATTAGCACAATTAAAAACTGCTTTCCAAAATGCTTATATTGATTGATAGCTCCAACAACACTAGTGCCTATTTCCCCAGACCCCCTCTAAATGGACTAGCTTTTGTCAACTTTGCCAGTTTGCAGAATGTGAGATAAAACCCCAGGGCTGGTTTGATTTAGAAGTTCTCTTATTATTGGTGATTTGGAACTTTATTACATGTGATTGTTAACGTTTTGCTCTTCTTTTAAGAAGTGTTCCTGGCCTTTGAACATTGCTGCTGTGGTTTAACAAAAATAGCAATGGCCTCCGATTCAGTGGATTTATGTTCTGGATATGATATGTCATGGCTGTGCAACTTGCCACAAGTCATCTAACACCTCTAGGCTAACACTTCTTCATCTTTAAAATAGGGATACTCTACTTGAGCTACCAATCTCCCGGGATTATTGTGATGAAAATCATTGTAAACTCTCTATTTCTAGAAAAATATCAATTCTTTTAGTCTCCATGGCACTTTCTGGTCCATTATCCCATTTGATCTTCCCAATAACACTGTAAGATAGAGTAGGTGATATCCACATTTTAGAGAGGTGGAAAGCGAGTCAGATCATGGAAATGACTCACCTGCAGCCACTGAATTAGTTTTAGAGTCAGGATTCAAGCATAAGTTTTCTGACTTATAATCCAGTGCCACAGAACAGTAACGGGAAGATGAGCATAGCCCATGTAATTCTAAATGATCTCAACTTGTCAGTCATTTTGCAGTCTCTAGACACACAAATCAGTATGACTGCTAAAGCAATTAAACACCATCAAAATGATGTATGCATGTAGACACAGTCTTTATGTTCCATTCATTATTTTATTATACAAATGAGAGAATAAGCAAACTGGAAAATCCCTGGAGGAAAATTCAAGGAACAGGATTCTAATATCATTCATTCTACAAACAAACATTTATTTGGCACCTAGTACCTACAAAAGCCCTGAACTAGATACTAAATATTATTAAACACCTGTGATGGCCCCAACACTGTGCTAGGTGTTGTAGAAGGATGCAAAGAAGTAAAAGGCAATTATTTTACCCTGCAGGGTCTTATAAATTAATTATATGAACCTATCTCAGTTGATTCTTATTTTAGGATTCCATCCAATACTTTTTGTTTCTACACACACATGCAAAGGTCTGAAAACAAACTGAGGGAATTCAGTCAACCAACTCGTTGGGCTTTTGCAAATCAGTTGATGGGAAAGTGAGGAAATGAGAAATTTACTAAATTGTTTTTGTAGGATGGCAGACTTATGCTAGAATCTTGGAAAACAAAACAGCAATATGTCAAGAATCACAAAATTGATCATACCTTTCAGTCTAGTGTTTCTGAATCATTGTTAGCATTCCAAAAATCAATATTAAAAGGGGAGAGAAGAACCTATCTCTTTAAAAATATTCATAGTGCCTCTATTTGTAATATGACAAAATTGAAAAAAAAAAATTGGGCAGCAACTAGAGAATGACTGAATAAAATAGAGAATCTTAATGTAAACACATTACAGTGATTCTGAACCTCTGCAGATCATCATCCAAACTCTATTTCCCACCTCCCGCCACCTGATTCCTTCTTCCTGTCACCTTCAACCCTC